>NW_019174266.1:5563188-5565463 GCF_002260705.1 Seriola dumerili
ACTATACTATGACTTTTTATGCCTTACTATACTATGACTTTTTTATGACTTTTTATGCCTTACTATACTATGATGTTTTTATGACTTTTTATGCCTTACTATACTATGACTTTTCATGACTTTTCATGCCTTACTATACTATGACCTTTTATTCCTTACTATACTATGACTTTTTTATGACTTTTTATGCCTTACTATACTATTATGTTTTTATGACTTTTTATGACTTTTCATGCCTTACTATACTATGACTTTTTATGCCTTACCATACTATGACGTTTTTATGACTTTTTTTGACTTTTTATACCTAACTATACTATGACTTTTTATGCCTTACTATACTATGACTTTTTATGCCTTACTATGACTTTTTTATGACTTTTTATGCCTTACTATGACTTTTTTATGACTTTTAATGCCTTACTATACTATGACTTTTTATGCCTTACTATACTATGACTTTTTTATGACTTTTTTATGACTTTTTATGCCTTACTATACTATGACCTTTAATGCCTTACTATACTATGACTTTTTTACGACCTTTCATGCCTTACTATACTATGACTTTTTATGCCTTACTATACTATGACTTTTTTATGACTTTTTTATGACTTTTTATGCCTTACTATACTATGACTTTTTTGTGACTTTTTCTGCCTTACTATACTATGACTTTTCATGACTTACTATACTATGACGTTTTTATGCCTTACTATACTATTACTTTATGACTTTTTATGCCTTACTATGCTATCGAATCCGCACTGACAGCGTGGGGAAATTTAAACGGAGCTAACTAGCATCCAGCTAACCGGGACAACAAACAGAGGACCAAGAAGCCACAACCAACAAACTCAAGCCGAACTTTCCGCAGCGGGTCCACTCGTGGGACCCGTGACGGTTAGTCTCCGTTGCCTGATGCGTTTCTCTGGTCATCTCTGCTAACGCCGAAACAACGTTGCGGGCTCCAAGTGGAGCCGCTGCGTTTCTACACGTAAAAACATGGCTCCACTCACCTCCCCGCTGGATTGTATCAGCTGTACCCGTTTCACTCAGAAGGTCGAGGAACTAGAGGAACGGATCTCCAAGCTGTACAAAAGAGGCTGAACAGTTACTGGACACCATCATTTTCGGGCCTGCACACAACGTCACCGCTGCTGGTTCTGCCTCTCCTCCAGTCACCTCTGCTCCGCTCACTGAGCCTGCTGCCACCGCTTTCTCCCTCGGGGTTGTTGCCCACCCTCCGCCGGCTGGTGAGTCCAACAACTCCTGGTCCAGCCTCGGGGCTCGACCTAAGGACCTGGTCAGCTCTACTCCGTCCGATGAAGATCCCTGGATCAACGTCGAGGCGGGAGGAAGGAAAGGGAGGCGCTCCTCTGGACCACAGCACTACAACATCCAGCTGGAGAATGTGTTTGCGCCCCTTGGCCTCCCTCCTCTGGATGAAGAACCCCAGGATTCCCCTCCTTCGTCTCCACCGCCTCTACCAGCCACATCTGACCGCTCCTCTCACTCCTATCGCCTCTCCACACTGGTGTTCATTCCGGCACCACACCACCGTCGGAGCTCCAGGCTGGCTGCATGTGGTGCTGCTTCTTCTCCTCCACCTGCTGCGGCTGCCCCCTCTCCACCTGTTGCCGGTGTGGATCGGGCCGCCTCCCGGTCTGCCGCGGGCCGGCAGAGTGGGAGTCTGGGGACATCCGCCTCCCACCGCCGCAGGCTACTGTTGGAGGCTGTGGACAGTCGATCTGGTGGTCGCACTCGCCCGCAGCCGGCGGAGAGGCGGCCCGTGGAGCCAGGCTGGCGGCGCGGGGCAGCTCAGGCTGCCCAGCCTCGTCCAGGGCACAAGCGGCACTCCAAACCCCGCTACTGAGGATAGTCCTGACGACCGCTCCTCCGTGCTTGTTGTCGGGACTTCCATGGTCCGAAATGTGGAGATCGGCAGGTGCACGACATCCTGCCATCCAGGTGCGCTCGTTCAGGAAATCAATGACGTCATCTCTCAGCTGCTGTCTCACCGTCCGTCCGTCTCCACTGTGGTTACGCATGTTGGCACATGCGACCTTAGGCTGGAGCAATCGGAGAAGCTTAAAGATGACTACATCTCCCTCATACACACCATCATGGACTCCAACAAACAATGTGTAGTTTCTGGCCCCTTTGCCCCCCCCCCCCTGTTTCGGTGATGTAAAATTCAGCCGACTCAAGACACCTCCACATCTGGCTTAAAGGATACTGCCAGAGCAAAAATATCCCATACGTTACAATTTTC
>NW_019174266.1:5565732-5680269 GCF_002260705.1 Seriola dumerili
AATCCCAGTTATCACAAATGTCAGACCTATGAAATGCATTTTTGATCTCCCAAAATCAGCTAACCTTAGCAACCTTATCAATATTACTCCAGTCACCACCACCCCACACAGAAATGCACCTCAAATATTAAAAATGGCTCCTTTAAACGTCAGGTCACTCACAAATAAATCCTTTTTAATAAATGATCTAATTAGCACCCACAGTCTAGACTTCGCTCTGCTCACTGAAACCTGGCTAGATAGAAATGGTGCAGCTACACTCATTGAGACTGCTCCTCCCAATTTCAACTTTTTCCACACCACCAGAGCTAACAGGAGAGGTGGTGGAATTGCTGCCGTCTTCTCCGACATTTGTAGCTGTAAGGACATCTCTCTTGGCGAATATAATTGTTTTGAATACTTAGCAATATCTGTACACTGTAAAACCTCAATCTTAATACTCACAGTCTATTGTCCACCAAAAACGAAAAGTGGCTTTCTGGAAGAATTCTCTCAACTACTAGCCAAGGTCTCCACCGACTATGACTGTCTTATCTTATCAGGTGATTTCAACATTCATATTGACAATGAAACAGATCCAGATGCCACTAACTTTTTGAGTTTGTTGGACGCATTTGATCTCTCCCAACATGTCCGTGGACCCACCCACAATAAAGGACACACTTTGGATCTCATCATCACAAAAGGACTTAATATTACTACACCATGTGTAATAGATGTGGCTTTCTCTGACCATTGTTGCATATATTTTAATGTATCTGCTTCTTCTGTATACCATAATGGTTCTTGTACAATCAAAAAACGCATTATCAACAACAACACAATTGAAAGTTTTCAAGTAACCATGAATAAGTTGTCACTGTCCAATGTATCGCCAGCTGGTGATCCTGTGGACAGTTTCAACTCAAAAATACAGAGTATCCTGGACAACATTGCACCAGTCAAAACTAAATATGTAGAAAAACTAAAAGCTCCATGGAGAACTAGCGTAGAGGTCAGACAGTCTAAAAGAAAGTGTCGCCAGGCAGAGCGACAGTGGAGAAAAACAAAACTTAAGGTTCATAATGAGATTTATAAGGACAAACTGAATGAATATAACAAAGCTATTAAACAAGCTAGACAGTCTTTCTTTTCTAAAATTATAAATGAAAATATCAATAATAGTAAAGTACTTTTCTCCACTTTTGACAGACTCATAAATCCACCATCCCATCACATTTGCTGTCTACAGAAAAATGTGAGCAATTTGCTTTATTTTTTGATAGCAAAATTAACACAATCAGACAAAACATCAGTGCCCTCAGACCAAAAAATGAACCTCTCCCTCCTTTCTCCAGGGGCTCCACCTGTTTTATGTCTCAGTTTGACCGCTTAGATCCAACAGATCTCTCTAATATTGTTGGTCAGCTCAGGTCCTCCACCTGTTGCTTGGATCCTATTCCAACAACATTTTTTAAAACCATCTTCAATTGTTTAGGACCTGAAGTTTTAAAAATCATAAACTGGTCTCTTCAGTCTGGTATTTTCCCCACATCACATTAAACAGCCGTCATAAAACCACTCCTGAAGAAAAAGAATTTGGATCCAAATGTTATAGCAAACTATCAGCCCATCTCCAATCTGCCATTCCTTAGTAAAATACTTGAAAAAACAGTTTACATTCAACTCAAAAAATATCTCACATCAAATAGCCTCCTAGATATTTATCAATCAGGTTTTCGTCCCCACCATAGTACAGAAACAGCTCTCATTAAAGTAATAAACGACCTGCATATAAACACAGACTCCAAAAAAATATCCATTCTTGTTTTACTTGATCTCAGTGCCGCCTTTGATACGGTTGACCATAAAATTCTGCTGGAGAGACTCGAGAAATGGGTGGGCTTATCTGGTCCTGTTCTAAAATGGTTCAATTCATATTTACATGACAGGAAGTCTTATGTTTCCATCAGCGACTTCTCTTCCAACAAAAAGGACGTTACATGTGGGGTTCCCCAGGGGTCAATTCTTGGACCATTACTGTTCAACCTGTACATGCTTCCACTTTCACATATCATCACTAACCATAACGTCAATTACCACAATTATGCAGACGATTCGCAACTCTACATTTCTCTATACCATGATGACTTATCTCCCATACAGTCCCTCACCCAATGTATCAGTGACATTAACAAATGGATGACAGAAAACTTCCTGCAGTTAAATAAAGACAAAACAGAAATACTAATCTTTGGTGCACAGACTCAAAGACTGAGAGTGGCTGAACACCTCAAGTCCCTCTCTCTGGAGAGCAAAACTGTTGCAAAAAATCTTGGCATAATCATGGATAGTAATTTAAACTTCAGGAGTCATATCAACCACATCACAAAATCATCTTTCTACCATCTAAAAAATATATCTAAATTAAGAAGTTTTCTATCAAAACCTGACTCTGAAAAATTAATTCATGCATTCATAACCAGCAGATTAGATTACTGTAACGGCCTATTCACTGGCCTCACAAACACAAGCATTCAACAATTACAACTAATTCAAAATGCAGCAGCACATATTCTCACTGGTACAAAAATTTCAAAGTCCTCCTGTTAGTTTATAAAGCACTAAATGGTCTTGCACCTCAGTACCTAACAGACATGCTAATTACCTACACACCAGCAAGAACCCTCAGGTCCACAAACACTAGTACACTAGTCATTCCCCGCACCAAAACTCAGGAAGGGGAGGCTGCATTTTCTGTTTATGCCCCACGCAGGTGGAGCAGTTTGCCTGAGGCAGTAAAGACTGCCCCGTCAGTCAATCTTTTTAAAAATAGGTTAAAAACTTTTCTCTTCTCAACAGCGTTTGATTGAGTGTGTGTGTGTGTGCTTGTCTACTCTGTGCTTTGTATTGTTTGTTATTGTTTTGTTGTATGCTGTAAAGCGCATTGTGTCTGCCTTGTGCATGAAATGCGCTCTATAAATAAAGTTTGAATTGAATTGAATACTATGATGTTTTTATGACTTTTTATGCCTTACTATACTATGACTTTTTATGCCTTACTATACTATGACTTTTCGTGCCTTACTATACTATGATGTTTTTATGACTTTTTATGCCTTACTATACTATGACGTTTTTATGACTTTTTATGCCTTACTATACTATGACTTTTCATGCCTTACTATACTATGACGTTTTTGTGACTTTTTCTGTCTTACTATACTATGACTCTTTTATGACTTTTTATGCCTTACTATACTATGACTTTTCATGCCTTTTTATACTATGTCGTTTTTATGACTTTTTATGCCTTACAATACTATGACGTTTTTATGACTTTTTATGCCTTACTATACTAAGACTTTTCATGCCTTACTATACTATGACGTTTTTGTTACTTTTTCTGCCTTACTATACTATGACTTTATGACTTTTTATGACTTTTCATGCCTTTTTTTAAGGTAAACACAAGAAACTTGTGCTACAGAAAATGGACCAGACTCAGTGAATAGCTCCCTAAGCTTTACATCCTAAGTCCTATGATAACATTAATTTAGCTATACAGACTAATGAGCAGTGATAACTAACATGTCTTTGGGGTCATCAGGTGGGAACCTCCTTTCACCAGTGTTTCGTCTAGTTGGTCCCACGACACCTCCAGGAGGCTAGACAGTGATCACTGGCGTCCCAGAGTCACTCCCCTAATGCCAGCCATCACTGCTCCTCACACCACGACTATTTCCTCCTTTATCTTGCCTATGCTACCTCAAACAACACTATCATCAACTCGGACAAAACACACTAGCAGATTCAGCAAACAAAAACTCCCCTAAACAGTTCATTCTACTCCTAGACCACAAGACTATGTCAGGCCTTAGCTTTGTACTGGCTATTTCCTGGGGAACAACAAGCTTTCCTCCTAAATCTACCTGCATTTCTCATATATATATATATATATGTATATTAAAGCATAAAAATTCATAGAAAAGTAAGGCAGTAGTGTCTTCAATAAGTCTATATCACATGCATGCTCAGGGAGAACATGCAAACTCCACACAGAAAGGCCCTGTTTTGAATCCAGAACCTTCACACTGGGAGGCGACAGCTCTAACCACTGCTCTACCATGCCACCCCATGAAAAAGCTATAATATAGTAAGGCATAAAAAGTCATTGTACAGTAAGTCAAAAAAGTCAGTCTTCACGGTGATATTTTCATGGGATTTCTCGACCTAAATTCAAGTCATACTTTGATATATCCACCATTTTGTTTACTGACTGCAAGGCTACAAAAGAGCCAGGGTTAGATTGCTAGTTCATTGGTAGAGACAATTCTGTCCTCACAAAATATTGGTAGGGATATGTCCCTACCTTCCATATGCAAATGTACGCACTTGCTTACGACTTGTATTAAGACAGTGGGGTCCAAAAGTCGATGGAACATTGGTCTCAGACCCCACTGTATGTAGTCAAACTGAGGTGACTCAGGTAATGTCATTTTTTCCAGACTTTATAAAAGCTCCTCCAGAAACAGAAAATGCACAACTTGCATACAACCCAACGACGTGTGGCATGCTCTTGCACAGACTATACAACACTGTGTAGTTACTCCTAATGACTAGTAAACAGATTGATGTGTAAAAATGAGTGGAGATTCCCTTTAAAACAGATGGTTAAATGGGTTTACCATATTACTTTTTAATCACAGACAGGACTGCAAACATTACATGCAAATTCCAGTCAATTCCTTTACAGGAATTCAGTCCAGACCTATGAAGTTTGAGTTGGGGTAAAAGTGGAGGGATTTACTTAAAATCACACTCAAAAACACTCCTAGATGTCAAAGCTCTCAGGTTGGTTAGGAGTAGCTCCACAATGACTAGTTCAGAAATAGTTTAAAAGAAAACAAGCATTTTAGCCCAGTATTTGCATTTGAACAATTGATGGGATGTTAAATTTGTTTTGACAATTATCAGGGATGTAAAACAATAAATTTGATATAGTATAGATACAGGGCCAAGATTTTTTAAAGAACTCCAAAATACATCAGATAAGTTAATCAAGAGTCCAGACACAGCAAGTAATGCTTAAACACCTTTATTGTGCCCAATCTGAACATACTCCACAACTGTAAGTAGCAGCAAACTTGGCAGACCACAATGAGGTAGACTTTCAAAACTCTAAAAAGCAGCTGGGCTAAGGGACAACAAGCTCAGCATGACAAACCTAATGGATAAAGAAAAGACACTTTGTCTTTGGCACACAGCTTATTATGCATTTATGTCCAACTGGAACAGGAAGGCAAAATGGGATAAGAAAGCATGGAATCATTTACTGGGGTCTACTCAAGCTGATAGATCGATAGATTAATTTATCATCAGCTAAGTGGAAGTTCTTACATTCAACAGGAAACAAGCAGCTGTTGTAACATAGGCGTGTCCCCCTGCTGATGTACAAAAGTGATTAAAAACCACTGCCACCTCTCCACACGTGCAAATTAAAAAGTGCAAAAATCAAACTATGTACAGTCAAATGTTCATTCACTCTACTCTAGTCTCAACAGGATCCATCAGATGCTTGAGAAATGACAGATTACCAGTTGAAGCATATTCCAGTGCTATTGTTACATACATTTAATATAACTGGACCAACAAAGCAAGTTAAAGTTGTATCTCCAACATTTTGTGCCCATTCAGTTGAGATTTGGGAGGGCAAATTAAAAAAGGAAAAATAGCCACAGAAAAATTTATGAGGAAAAGGAAAAAAAAAAAAAAATAAAATAAAAAGGGGGTTTTCCCATAAACAGCCGCCTGGTATAATTTTCTGTTCAAAATTTTCATGTCATGACTTAAAACCGTTTGTGTACAAATTAGTAAAAAACTGCGTAAAAATGTCTGAAATGCGACTGGTTAAATGAAGCCCAACATTCAACTCCCAAAAGTAAGAAACACCAGTTGGCTTGCACAGGAAAAACAGATGCCAACTGGGGGTAGGGGAGGGAGGGAGGAGGGGAAAAAAATAAAAATTTAAAGGCACTGTATGGCATTTGCCAATGAACGGCAATGAGACTTGCGTGATTGCTCTTCACTATGCAACACATGTAAACAAAAAAGAAAAAAGAAATGGCATTTTCATCCACTTCTTAACCTTAGGCTGACTCCCATCTTTCTGTCTGGCCACAAGTCTGGGAAAATGCATAAGTGTGAAGGGCCCCTTGTCTCTCCCAATAAGGTCACTGTGCATAGTGCCACTGTGAACAACAGCAAAAATGTAGCAAGTGCAAAAGTGAACATTTTCTACAGTGATATATCCCCAGTGCCTGGTGGAGTGCCATGGTGCCCTCGTGCTGAGGGACGTCTGACACACGTGCTCTCCTTGGCGGGCAGCCTCGCCCCGTAGAGGGGGTCTTCTTTTGGCCCTTCAGAGTGTTTGGGTCCATCTGCTCTAGCTGGAGTCTCTGTTCTTCTGGTTGCGCATGAGGGGCCGGTGGTTGCTCAAAATGTCCATGGAGTGCTGCCAGTGCCAGCAAGAGCGGCAGTAGTACTTGAAGCAGGCCTGGGTGTCAAAAGAAAGTGTTTGAGTGATGATGACATTTCTAATGTTTAAAAAAACAAAACAAAACAAAACAAAAAAAACAAACAAAAAAAAACTTCCTGGTGATCTTTTTCAAACTGAACTCATGCACAATAGAACAAAAAGGACAATTCTGTTTTATTAAATCTTATTTTGATCTTGAGGTGTTGACAATTGTTTTCTCAGTTACAACACTGTACTTATAGTTGCTGAAATATCTAAACAGCGATGTTGCTACACTGAAGCAGAACAGGGTCTTCACCGTCAGTCTGGTTGTAAACAAAACTAAAGACCTATACAAACCCGAAAGCAAGTGCGTCCTAATATCAATAATATTCCATTACTGCACAAGAAAACTGCAGTTAGAGCAAGTACAGTGGATCAAAGTTGAGGCAGGAAGTAAAGTAAGATGTTAAATAAGGAAATGTATATGAATGGTCATATTACCTTAATTAAGCTAAGTGAATTACAAGAGAGGGACAACACTAAAGCTTCAGTGCAGTATGAGACCTTGGCCTAAGTACTTCATCTATTCAATAAGTGCTTGCAAAAATCTTTTGCTAAGGTAATAATTGTTTCTTGCTTTTTTCTTTTTATTTATTTTTTATTAAAGTTGTGTTCCAAGATCTCCACAACTAACTCTCTAGAGTTGGTGCAATATTATTCAGGCACAAAACTACAAAAATAAGATCAATGTTCTAATAAAACAGGACTATCCTTTAAATGGACCAGATCATATAATTTAAAATCAGCATAATGTTTGAGGGAACAAGATAATTTTACTTGCATTTTATTTACCTTTTCACTGTCTGCAGTTCTTATAATCCATTTCTATGCCTTACAAAAAACACTTTTATAGTGCCACATGTTTAAGGGTCTACTATAATTAATTTCACTTAAACCATACTTCATCTTGTCAAGCTGACACAAGTGTATAGAAAAATATAAATAAGCAGTTTTTGGAAAGTTCTAGACCAGAATGATTATGGCTCCCAAAGTGCTGGTCTGACACCTAACTATCTTTAAGCCCTGCTGCTAGCAAGACAAATATTTGTTGAAACAGGAGTTTCCACTGACCTGGTCTCTGCAGAAGAAAGGCCCAGGTTGGCGAAGGCAAACTTGACACATGGAGTCTTCCAGGTAGGGGTCAATCTGGACCTGAGGGAAAAGACAGTGCTCAGTTTAGAGCAGTCACAGTAAGTAGGTAGGTTTCCATCTAAATGTAAAGCTAAATTTCTAGAAAAATCAGCAAAAGAAAATGCAAATGAGTTGCATGTTTCTCCAGTTGGGTGCCATTGAAAACCATTGCAGAAGGCTGCACAATGAGATCACAATTAAGAACAGCTGTCAAAGATCCCCCCCCCCGTTTGTTTCCCCTACACAAATTAAAAATGATAGTGCACTAAAACTGTAAACTTCACTGGGAATTAAATAACTAAAATAAATTAAAAAACATAAGAACTAATATGCACTGATACCGATATGTCTGATAGTCCAATATCAATAAATCGGTCAGGCTCTAACATTAAAACAAGTGGATGGGGGCGTCGTGTAGCGTAGTGGTTTAAGCAGGCGCCCCATGTGTAGAGGCCACAGTCCTCGCTGCAGTCGGCCCCGGTTCGAATCCCGCATCGGACGGCCCTTCACTGCATGTCATTCCCCCTCTCTCTGCCTCCCCGTTTCCTGTCACTCTCCACTGTGCTGTCCATTAAAGGCATAAAAGCCCAAAAAAATATACTTTAAAAAAAAAAAAAACAAGTGGATGGAAACCCACCAAGTGAGGTGCAAAAGCACAGTCAAAAAAAGGTTCCACCACTGCAAGTGAGAACCTGCTGATTAAAGAGAAGCATTTGTGCTGCATGTATTTTTATTTTTATTTTTTTTTTAATTACATATTTAAAATATTCACTTGTGTTTTATTTATATTGAGTCCTAACCACAGTTTCCAGACATTACATTTACATTACAGACAGACATTTAATCACAGAGTTACTCAAAGACAGTCATTCTCCACAGCAGCAGCAGAGACACTAATGATTAATTATAGAAAGTACAAAGACTAATTACAGAGTATCTTACCTTCTTTGTAAACTTGGGTGTTTTAATCTCCACAAATGCCGCACACACAGCCTTCAGATAACTGCGCTGATTGTTAAAAGTGACACGTCCAGAGCCTGTACACAAGAGAAGTTAGACATGATTTCCATTTGGATATGATTGATTGGCAAAAAATATTCTGCACAGTAAGTTTACATAAAACAGTTAATACTCAATGTCAGTTCTGGACCCTCCAAATCTATTTCATTAGTGGTTAGCACCATCTAAATGATTTGCAATTGGTCTATGGCTCAAATCCACACTACACTCTACATTTATTTTGCCTCAGAATACAATGAATACACTGATAGCACTGAAATTCATTAAGAAAAATCAGTATAAAATTGTGTTATGGTGCCTGAATGAAACCTCTAAAACAGTTACATGTCGTCTTTAAAGAGCAGTGGAACTGGATAGCTTGATTCATCACTGAAGATACACAGGTGAGGGTATACTGATGACTTACACAATATCTACAAACTGCGTGCACATACTGAAGTTGAGTTATGCCTTTACATTCGTCCCTGAATTAAAATGAAAAATCAACCCAAAATGCTCGCAATCTCACCGATGGGGTACTTGTGCTTGTCCGTGTCAATGCCAGCGTACATGACGCCTCCAAACAGGTCGTTCATGATGCTGGCCAGAGCCTCAGCATTCAACATGCCATGAAGCGCACCAACAAACACCGTCTTACTGGGGTCCAGGCGCTGGGCGGGGCATCGCACATAGTTGCTGTCAGAGATCACCCACGGGATGACCTGCACCTGTAGCAGCAGGGACGAGACACAAGAGTCAGACAATGCGTACCGAGCCTCATTTCCCTTTGCTTTCCAATGAAGACCTGAACTAGGGTGGAGAGTAGGGCTGGGTATTCTATGTAAAACCAGTAATTTTGATACCAATGCTGCTACAATACCAAGGCGCAGATACTTTTGAAACCTCAATTTAAGAATGCTTTTTTTTTTTTTCAACAAAAAAGGCAAAGTCCTCAAATAGTATATAGGCCAAACAAACTTACTGGCAACATTTTCATTTAAACCAGGGAATAAGCAACTAAGGGTTAATCTATCATCATTAATTTAACCTTTGAAAATGGCAACTATGACAAAATATATTATATTTTTCAAATAAAAGCTAAACCATAATGTAAATAAAAGACGTGTGAATGGACACATTTTAATTAAACAACCTGCAGGTATCTGTGTTATCACATTCTGTAGTTTAGCCCCTTGACATTCAATTAATAAACACCTTTCAAAAGTTATGCGTCTGTCAGTAATGTTTTCCGATGTTCCCTGTTCTTGGAAGAAACTGATTTAGCGAACAAATTCATCCACAATCCACTGAGAATTAGACAAGCAGCAACAAACAGCCGTTACAAGCTACGAAAAACACGCAGACAGCATGACGACATTTATAGAGAAAGTAGGCTAATGTCACTTTCAAGTGCTGTGGATGTCGAGGTAACGTTAACGTTACTTTGTCGGCTCTCTTTAGTGTTGCCATGAGAAAGAGCGAGTAATTTTCAGGATGAATGTCTGTGGTCCATGTGAATCATTCTCTAGATGGTCACTAAACAACAATAGTGTCTCCTCTAGAACTAAAACCAGACAACGAAATACATTTTAGCGTACAAGCGAGTGAATCCAGCCTCTGAATTACTGAACACAGCCCCGGCAGCTGAAGTAAAGATATGTTAGCACAAACGATTCTACTAGATTAAGAAACATTCGGAAATGCTAACTGATATACTGAGGCCAGTCAGTTGGTGCATTACTACATACCAGAGTAACATGGTAACTAACACAAAGATGGTTACAGCTGTAGGGTCGAAATGCTTCGAAGACAAAAATAAATGTTACTAACCTGTCACTGATGAAAACTAGACTAAAATATCTTCAGTTTGACAAAAACTAGACTAAATCTAACAAAATCACAGCTAAAATGTGACTAAAAATAATTCACATTTTCATCAAAAAGACCCAGACACTAAATCAAAATCAGGTGCCAAGATTAACAAAATAAACACAGATTTAAAGCCTGAAGAGACACATAATCATACTGTATAGAAGATAAAGGAGCAACTCACATGTGAGAGACAGTCAAAGTGAAGAAACATTAAGATTAAATGTATCCAGTATTTTCACAATAAACCTCAACAGATTTGAGATATACTGTATGTACACCAAGGTCTGTTAGGTACAGTACACAATCTACAGTAATGCAATCCAATGCATTAGCCCTGAAATAAATCATTAGTTTGAAGCAGTTTTTTTTTGGCTTTTGTTGAGATAATTTTGTGCGATAATTACAATTAAGAGTTTACAGTGCAACATTGCCTTGCATTATACTGAAAAGTGTTATATTTTGGGGCAGATAAAGTTTTTATTGCAAGGTAGGTGTTGGATTGTATTACTGTCGATATTGTTCAATTCCCAATGAATTGCAACTCTGTATATTGCAGTGCATAAATGTGCCTGGTGTGTTTAGTTTCTACTCACATCCTTGCATCGCATTCTGCGGCTAGACATCTTGAAGTAATACTCTAGCTTGTCCTCTGGATGAAACGGGTCTTGGGAGCAGGCATGGAGCAACGCCCGGACAGACTTCTCATTCTCAAACACCAGGTAAACATAGCCTACAAACCATACAGCAACATACTTTAGAATATAGAGGAAAAAAAAAGAAGAAAAAAAAGTGGCCCCTTTAAATTTATTTAGACTCAAATAGACTTTCACAATTTTAAGGCAGTGGCTACTGTAGAGATTAATTACAAAAAGACAGCAGACAAGTGCGCCATAAAGGTAAATAGCAATTTGTCATGTGTCAACTTTAATGGAGGCATGAAAATCACAATAGATAAGGCAAGAAATTGACAGCATAGACAAAAATGCCTTCAAATATTTTTGATCAATAACAGCAATAAATATTTACAACCCTTTACGCATTTTACAGCTCTCATTCTTACATTCAGGCAGTATGTGCCAACCGACATGGAAAACCTGTAATACCAAAGAGGAGCAGAAGCCACAAGTAGACCCACAAACACTTAACAGGACATTTGCTGACCAATCCTCAGAGCCTCAAATGAACAGAGTTGACTCCAAAGTCAAACCCTTCTATTCTAAAACTGCCATTTACTCCCTGCTTATAGCACCGTGTTTTATGCACCAATTACGCCCAGAATCACCATCCTAAGTATCTCTAAATTCCCCACAGTTAAACTCACCAGCATACCATGTGCTCACCACAGTGCAACCCTGAAACCCGGAAGAAAAAAAATAGCCTACCAAACTTGTTACCTTTGGCCACATTACCTTTGGGAGGGCACCGAGGGTGCTTTCCATCCTTACCCGGCCATTCCACAGTCAGAGGGCCGTACCCACTGAAGGTGTTGATCAGACCAGCTGAAATAAAAGGATAAGGGAGAGATGAGTGGGTGTTAAATGGATTTGGTTTTTATTTAGCAATAATGTTAAAAAGAAATCTGTCAAACCACAATGAAATAAGCAAAAAGAGGTTTACACTAGAAAGATTTCTCT
Source organism: Seriola dumerili (assembly GCF_002260705.1). Classification (NCBI taxonomy): domain Eukaryota; kingdom Metazoa; phylum Chordata; class Actinopteri; order Carangiformes; family Carangidae; genus Seriola; species Seriola dumerili. The sequence goes on from NW_019174266.1 coordinate 5,577,928, forward strand.
ACATCTACATAACTTATGTTAAATTAATGCCACAGTTAAACAGCCAACATTTTTACCTTTTGACACTGGCTAATTTGACACTTAAACCCCACAATTAACTTTAGACGTGTTGATAATATTTTTCAATACTATGTTGTACCATTTGAAGCATCGTGTTTTCACTAAATTTAGTGTCGAACTTGTTTGAAATGTCCCAACAGAGAGAATAAAACTGAATCTTGGTATATTGCAGATGTAGACTTTTGCATAACACCTTGTCAGAGCTCTACAGTGCGAGGAGGCATTCTCTAATCATTTCTGTAGTAATTTAAACAATGCCTGCCTGCATTACATCGACATTATGTTTGAACTGTAAAAAATAAATAAATTTAAAAAAATGAATCTAAGCACAGCCACATAAAGGCCACTAACTCTCTACACTGTAACATTTAGGCAAACAAGTATCTATCTGGCACTGCAAAATTAAGGCAGCCAGCATGTTGGCAGCAGCACTTACCTTCTGTGATGTCCCAGGGCACGCCACCAAGAAAGACCTTACAGGAATACAGAGGATCCTTGTTGTTTCTGGGAGGCAGCTGACCACTCCAGGTGAATGTGGCCTCATTCACAGCTGATGAGTCAAGAAGAAAAGGATAGCCAAAATTCACAGGTCACTTCTATCCACAAAAAGGCATCAAACTACCGTATACACTGTTAAAACTGAGCTTTAAAGACATTTACTACAGGGCAGAGCAGTAAGAAATTAGAAATGTGAAGGTTTTAGATTTACCAGCAGCCTGCCTATGCAGGCGGGCCTCCCTCTCAATGCTGAATGCGTCATCAGACTGGTCAAGCATGTCTGCACCAGGCCATGGAGAGCCAGTACGCCAACGGCGGGAAATGGCAGAGGAGGAGGGGCTGGCACTGGATGGTGGAGTGAGGGGAGAGCTGGAGTCCTGGGGATCCAGTCGGGAGCCCAGTCGCAGCAGATCTTTCTGCATGTTTGATGCAAGGTAAGGAAGGGGAGGGGAAATCCGCAAAGTCGACTGAAGAGAAAAGACATGTCCAGACAATTGACAATTAACGGCAACAAAGTGACTGATGTGAATTAAGACCCTTTTACACTGAAATACCAAAACTGACAATTGTGAAAGAAACGTGAAATCTTTGGCTTCAATCAGAAATGGTCAAATACTGAACTGAAGACAAGTCCACCAACACAGTTACAGCTCAGCATATTGTGACCTAGCTGTCCAATCAGCCTCAGTATTGTTTGGTACAGTAAAATGCCAGTGGGTAGTCCATCTAGTCTTGTGACGAATATTTCCCACCTGAGTAGCTCCTTGCAAGCCAACACACAACAGGAGTTACAATAAAGTATCATGTGCCTTACCAGCATGTCACAGAGGTGGTCTGAGCCGGAGCTGAAGCCACTGGTCTCCGAGTCTTCAGGACTGCTGGAGCGAGAGTCCAAAAAGGAGCTCGAGTCCAGTCGGTTTGCCATGCGAGCCATGCCAGGGAACTTCTCCAGGAAGTCAGCAGTCATGCTCATGGAGTCAGGGGGCAAGTAGCCTGGAGGCTTTCCAAGGATGCTGCTGAAGGGACTGTTCAGAATACCTAGCACTGTGGAAACAGGACAATTACACCATTTACAGTATAAATGAAACAACTCAGTAGCTGTGGCAGTATTACCCCCACAGCTTGTTTATTTTTGTCCATTTCACAAGTGGATGACCAAACTGAAGAAAACATGGTGTGCTGAGTTTACAGAGCCAAATCAGTTGGTCAAGAGGCATGCTGCACTACAAATTCAAGTTTGTAAATTTTTTATCTTTCTTTCCTCTTTGAGGGAATCTCTTCTGCAACTGGATCAGCACAGTAAAGAAAACTGGGTTTGTGCACCGAATTTACAGATGAACATTGATTTTATAGAACTCAAATGCTGCAATGCAAACTCAAGTCTCAAAAATGTGCATGGAGAAGAGGAGACTTGATGTGCAAGCTGACTGTCAACAGTAACTTGAAAAGCTCGAGTTGAAGCATTTTCACTTTTACAGTTGATGCTGTGGAACTTGACTGCCATTTGAAACACAATCTAGTCACAGAAGCTACACAGCAAAATTTACTGGAGGTCAATTCATCTGACACCTTTCCCAAGCAAAGTCCAGTGACAGCTAAGCAGCTCAGCGTCTTCTCTCCTCTTGATAACCAAGTGAGTCAGCTGGCAACAGTGACAGATATGTACCGTGTGGCCTGTAACAGTGAACATGAGGCTCTGAGGGGATTATTCAGCTGTAGGCCGCATTCAAAGCTCTGTCCCACTTTGTTGCGGGCCCAGTTTAGAAAGCTCTAAATGAAGTTATGCCAGGTCAGTTTGGACATGCAGCGTTAAAACTATAGCTCTACAAATGGGTCAGGACAAAATGGGGAACAGTAATAGTCGATGATGCCTCTCTAAAGACAGAAGCTCATCTCAAAACTGTCTGACAGCGGTAATGTCAGCATTTATTTCATCGTAGTTCACGCATTTTAAACACGTATGTGGGACTTAGTTTCTCCCGTTTTCTGCCCAAACCTATAAACTCAGTCTGAAAAAAACATTATCAGTGTGATCAACAGGTAATATAGTTAAATATTTAGACCTAGCCTATAGGGCAAGCCAATTAAGGTTTAGGTAAAAGAAAAGTAGCTTCCCTGGATTGTTTTTTGTGCTTGCTGGATTGCTACAGATGCAGCAAAGCAAAAGTGCCACATCATCCTCCCTAGTGACGCTACAGCCTGTTCCCACACTCAGACACACACTGCTGTTAATAACCAACCATCACATTTCAATATAAATGAGGGCTATAAAAATCAAGGCACACAACCTCACAGATGTTACAATATCTACTGTCATGTTCAAATAAATGGGGTCATGAGAGCAAACAAACTCTTGGGAAAACAGCTACCACCACCAACTGGACTCTGGGACATTATGTGGTATAAAACACAGAAGACCAAGCTGCCGGTTTTGCTGCAAACCCTAAATACATTCAGGTAAACAAAAAGGCCTGGTACTTACTGGAGGGTGAGCTGGTCTGAAGCTGGGAGGGGGAGGCATGTGTGTCCGTCTCCTGGCTGCTCCAGGGTCTGTCCCAGCTGGACAGACGGAGAGACTGGAGGCCCAGGCCCAGGTCTGTGACACCCGATGGGCCCCTGGATGACGGCATCTCCTGGGAGCCGGGCATGCCACCACAGTTGGGAAAGAGCATCCTCCTGCTGCCCACTGCAGCCAGCTCTGACTCTTTTAGGTCCGAGATCCAGTTCAGAGATTTAGCGAAAGAGAGGAGAGAGGAAGTGTTAGAAAAGAACAGGTTCAGTCTGCGTTGCATAGAAAACAGCAGGGACAGATTTGTCACACAAAACTGTTTCTGTGAAGAAAAATCTGATTAAAAATAAAAACTTCCCTCATCATCACATCTCCCCCTACCCTGGCTGACGGGGGAGCTAACCTGCTTCTGTGCCCGGTGCAACTGCCATGCATCTCCGTCCGCATCACTGACCCACCTAGCAGCATGTGACATGGCTGCTGATGCACTCGCACACCCCTGCTAATGACATCAGCTCCCCCCCACCTCCCTGCTTCCTTGCCTAACAACTGTGTAATGAAAAATTCCTGTCGGAGCTATTGGCTTGTTGATAGAAGTACTCCCCTCTCTGGTAGGCACAGCACGTCTCTGAGTCGGTGGGAAGACAGCCGCCACTGCTGCCGCTGTTACCGCTGCTGCTTACACTGTGTCTAGCCTTGTTTCCTGAGCGAGCTGACAGAGAGGCAGGGAGGGAGGGGGAGGCGAGGGGCAGAGCTACAGCGGCATGGTGGGAGGCAGCATGGGAGATGGGAGCAAATGACTCAGCAGACTTGAACTAAAAGTACTTCAGGCTTGAGGATGCTCTGATAATTTCATTTTAAAAATCACTGTACTCACAGGTTGGTGAATTCTCCTGATTTTTTGCACAAAAAACACATACACCGAGAAGAAAGAGGCAAGCAAAGCCTCGCCGTAGCACAAACAGCTGACTGATCAGATGTTGAGGACGTAGCGATTTGCACCGCCAGCTCCTCCCTGCCCTCTCCAGGTCTGGAAAGCTTCCAGCAACAGCCCTGATTCAGCAACACCAAGCTGGGGTGGATGGGGCAGAGAGGCCACAGCAGAAGTTTAGCTCAGTGTGCGTCAAGATCTAATTTACTTTTGTGTCACTTAAAAGTTACACAACATTTGTGCTGCTGCTGCTTGTGTCAAACTGAGCAGAGAATTATAGTATAAGTTACACATAATCTGAAACAAGTGTGGTAGTCAAGTGCAGACACATCCTGAGCAAATTAACAATTCAAAGAAAGGACGCAGGGAGGGTGCTGAGCCTAAATCTTGGCAAATCTCACTCCTGGGGTAAAAAAACGAACACTTAGAATTGCTGCAATGCTGCAGACTGCGATGCACCATGAATCAGCTGCTGGCACTCAAAAGATAATGACAAGGTGAAGGCGGTTTAACAGATGGCAATTCTGGCTGAGAAAGTGAAAGGGCTCCTTCTGCGGTGGGGGTGCAACTTTGCACCGATATATAAAAAACAAAAACAAATCCCGTAATAAAATTAAGTGGTATTGTACCTTGCATTCATGGTCATTTTATGGTTTTCTAGTCTAAATGTGTACCTACAACAAAAATGAAATGTCAAAAATTGAAGAAATCACAACATTGCAGAGCTGAAGTCTTCAAATGTTTTGTTTGACCCAACAGCCCAAAACCCATGCTCTTATTTGAGAGGCTGGAATTAAGAATATAAGGCACCATTTCACTAGTTTTCTCAAAATAGTCTGCGATTAATCAATTAACTGACTAATTGTTTCAGCTCTAATGACGACACTGAGGCTGTTTGTCCTAACCTTTCTGGGAATTTGATGTTTTTAGGGGACTGGAAAGAATTTACATTCACCTACAATTAAACCTTGGTGGGAATTTCCAGGCTGATTCATGCAGTCTCAGTAAACAAGACGTCACATGGCATGATTTCATTTCATGATTTTTATAAACTAATTGATTAACCAACAGTTTAATAATGAAAAATAATGACAATGAAAAGAACACTTAGGTGATTACCTTTGGACCAACAAACAAATGAAGTATTTTCAACCCAAATTGTTTCCTGTCAATGTGGCTTTGAAACAGCATTGAGTTCTTCATATATAGGGAAAATTTCCAGAAAACACTCAAATATAAAAGAAAAAAAAAAAAATCCAATTCAGTCAAAACTACACTTGCCTTGAAATCATCTCAGCATTTCTTAAAACTGATCGAACTGTCAAGAGTGTTTATACTTACACCACTAGTGTCAGTAACAACAGAGACCTTTTCTTGCTTTGCAGCCACCACCTCCATTTTTTATTTATTTATTTTTTAATGGCAGGTGTCAACTCACAGTTAAGGTGCATTACTGCCACCTACTATGCTGGAGTGAGATATTTACCAATTAGATGTAATGTTCTATTTAGTCTTGTGTGTACCCATCTCAACCTTATGTTTCCCCTCTTTGGCGTTTCTTGGTCCCAACTTGCCTCTGTTTTTGCCTTATCCCAGTTAAGTCGCTGCTTATTAATGCTTCTTTGCTAAATTAAATTTCAATGCTTTCTTCCTGTTTAACTGCTAGTGTATCTGCCAGCTCATTCCTTTAATTCCCCTGTGAGTTTGCACCCACATGAATCTAACTTCATGTTTTGAAGTCCGAATAATTTAACTTCGTGTTTCATTTATTTCCACCTGCTGCAGATTGGAAAAATAAATGACACTTTACCACACAGCAGGTCTGGTTTTCCCTTGGTGTTGGGTGTGGTGCACACACCGGTGAAATCCAGAGCGTTGCCCAGCATAGTGTTCATCCTGCGGAAGATGTCAGCGTTGCTGCAGGTGGACAGGGCCGGGGACTCGGAGTCCGGGCTCTCCGGCCTGCGGTGGTCGTGTCTCTGCAGGAGAGAGGAGAAGTTAACTCGGTATGCATGATACGAGATGACCTCAAGGTTAGGACACATGTGGCAAAGTGAAAAAACATTTTCCAACCGTTTCCGTGAAGCTTATTTTAGGTCTAAAGCATAAAAAAGACGTAGGTGGTGGTTTCATGGCACAAAAGGTCAGAAGATAAAGTTAGAGGTGGCCGAAAACTACTTCAGTTCACCCGTTTAAATTGGTTTTTAACTCACCAGGGAAAACGCCATGATACGGACTGACAGCCTATGACAAATGTCACAACAATAGCCACTGGCTGTGATAAAAGGTCATATTTATGAAGTTTGCTAGCCTGCTAATTAGTCTCAATTTAGTGAACGTGTGCTCGGCGAATAACTGTGCCTCGAGGGCCTCCGTCTGTTCACGTGCCCCACATCAAAGAGCAGACCGCAAAAATAAAAATCACGTGTCACTATAAATTATAGTTTGAAGAGATATTTAAAAAAAAGAATTACACAGAAACAGGACCGTTTATTTATTTATGTCCGTACTGCCTTTATATTATATTCTTAATATTTTCTGAATGGACAAAATATATTTTGTACTTGCATGGTAGAAAGTACCTAAGTACATTTACTAAACTACTCTACTTGAGTACAGTTTTGAGGTAGGCTACTTGTACTACACTTAAGTATTTGAATTTTGTGCTACTTTATACTTCTACTCCACTTAAATTCAGAGGCAAATATTGCACTTTTTACTTGTACACTACATTTATTTGATACTAATTCATGTGCAAATTAAGATTAATAATACAAAACATACTCAACAAATAAATTATGACGTATATTATAGATAACACCATATGTATTATAGATAAGACTTTATTGTAATTCACAACGTATTTGGTAATCTTTGTTCTTCTTTCTGCTGCTGCACTCAGCTCTTTCTTGCAAAAGAGATCTTGATATCTGTGACACACACTCACCTGGATGCTGCCCAATGCAACTCCATTCTGATGTGTTAGCCATTGAGCAGCTCCATCGGAGCAGTTGGAGGTCAGTGATTGAAATGAAGAAGGTGTCAAGTGCTGCTCTTTCACTTTCCTCATTCAGGTTTTTTTTTTTACCTTCAGGTCGCCTTGGTCCCCTTGTAATGTGCACCTTCACCAAGATGATGTCACACCTGTGCAAGATTCCTCAACACATTTAAAACTAAAATACTAAAACAGACAAAGAAAGCTCCTCCATAAAATCTTGGAAGCATACACCAACTTAAAAATGAATGTTCATCCACATTTGTGACCCACCTGTTGGTAAATGGTAGAGAATTGAAGTTGGATCACCTGGTGAGGACAAGTGGGTTTGGATTAGGTGTATGGATCCCTCTTTTGAATTCTGCTGACCACTGATGGAGGAAGTATTCAGATTATTTGTACAAGACACTGTAAAAAATACTCTGTTACAAGTCCTGCATTGAAAAGGTTACCCAAGTATAAAAATGTGAGTATAATCAGGAAAATTTACTGACAGTATTCAAAGTAAAAATATTATATGCAGAAAATTGTCGCATGTGACTGTTGTATTTATATACTGTATCATTAGAATATTAATACTTATGCAATAAATTATTTTCATTATTGATTAATCTGCTGATTATTTGCTTGAGGTTTAATAAGTTAGATCACTTTATTTATTTTTTGCCATTTCTCAGGCTTGCAGACAAACAGCAATACTACAGATGACATTGATTTTATTTTTACAGTCGCTGTCAGTGTGGCACTAAATTCTTATTGTATGACGTCTCTGTACCTTGTCAACCAACAGCAGAATGTTTTGCATTCAATTTTGCAAAACAATTTTGTTCCAGCCATTATTTCATCCCTATCTAGGCTATATATTTACACAGAAATACATTTGTTAATTTCCCATTTGTATTATTCCCAGAGATTTAAAGATTTCCCACAAATATAACAACTTTAAAATATATGTTCTTGCAGAATAAACACTTATGGATTTTATTTAAAGAATGTACAGTGTAGCAGATGTAATGTCAGGCTTTATCTCCAATTGGTTATTCCTTCTCTGAGCACAGAGATCACTTGTTCTTAAGTTACTTTTACACTTCACTGCAAGTAAGAGGAAGTCACTTGATAAATGTGTCTCATTACTCACACACACATACCCACACTTTATTTTGAAGTTGGTACTTTCTCAGGTGTAATTCACAGCTAACAAAAAGGCATTTTATCAGAGGGGTCAGCTTGCTTTCTTCAGCTGCGTCATGCCTCCTTGTCATGTGGGTGTTGGACCAGTAGAGGACGACAAAGACTTGCATTAAAAAAATCTCCAGGCCTCTGTGATCGACCTTCCTGCTGTTTCATTGCTGCCCAAAAGAAGCCGTCTTTTCGTTCAGCCGTATTCAAACACCAAGCTGGCGTAATTGAAAATCTGTAACAATGACAAACAAAGAAGGAGGAGGTCTTGAGCTGTTTCTAGAGACAGAGGGCTTCATCCATTGATATTATTTTTTTACAGAAAATGACAGAAGTGCCAACATATTCCTTACAAAAAACAGCTTATGTTGTCTGATGTTGCTCTAATTCTTAAATTTAGTTTATTTAATAAGACTCTTCATTTTGTCGTAGAAACTGTTTCCTGAAGAAAAATGTCAATCCCTAACCCCACTGAGCCACTGCAGCCTGGAAAGATGACAGCTGTAATAAGTATATATACATTTTATTTGTGTTTTATTGTGTTTATGTCATATCATGCACCTCATTCAAATTCAAAGGTTTCTGAGACAAATATCAAATACTCTGTGAGAACAGATAATAGCTATATGTTTAGGTTGTATGTGACCTTGGCTTGTGTCTTCACATGAAAAACAGCAGAGAAAATGAAATTTTCCGTCTTCCAATTCATAGCATCCACATCTTCACACTCTATTGATTTCATGTCAATCCAAATATTCTGTGTGAAAGTGATGTTAAATGACCCGTTTTTCTATGAAGGGCAAATGGTGATTCTTGAGAGAATCATTTCCTCTTCTGAACTGTGACGTTCGTTTGGGTTTTAACCCTCTATATATAAATGATCAGTTCTCTATTAAACTTAGTCGGCATCCAGTGATGCAGCGTAACGTCCCATGTTAAGGCTATTATGCATGATTGTTCATTACTGTCATTTTTATTGTGTGTGGATTATTTTTCTGATTTAGTCCAAAAATACTGAACATGTTTAGTTTCTCAGAGCTCATGGTGCCTTTAAACATCTTTTGTCTGACCATTGGGGGAGGGGGGGTGTTTTATATATACACACACACACACACACATATATATATACATACACACAGTTCAATTATATTAACGGAAAAGTAGCAAATCTTTACATTTGAGAAACACCAAATGTTTGATAGTTTTGCTTTATAATTAACTTTATTAAATGTGTTGACATTTGTCATGTCAATACATTCTCTCTGCATTATTATCCCAGCTTGATTTTTTCTATTTAATGGTTAAAGAAAAATTAGAAATACAGCACATTTCAACCCAAAGTACCATGACATTATAGTTTTAACCTTCATGCTAATGCTCAGTGGATGCTAACGTATTGATTTAAGAAGTGTTCCGCACAGATGAAGCTGTCACTGGGTATCGTATCAAATGTTGTTAAAGGCAACATTTGGTGTAGCACCAGTCCTGTATAGACCATAACTTAATTGGGACAAGATGGACAAATGTTTGCAGTTAACCAGCAGCACTGTTACCACAATTAGGCAGCTGGTCGTATTGAGAACAGTCACTTAAATGTCCCTCAAGGAGCCGTCACGGTTGGGTGAACAGAGCCATCTTGCCAGCTTATGGGGGCAGAGTGTGACGGTCAGCTCTGTGATGCAAAGAGACACTAATGCTAGGGTGCTTACAAATGAAAAGTTGTGAATTATTTATGTCAACATCTGATGTCCACCGAGTTCAGCTCTTAAGAGTTAGCATTGAGCATTGTTAACTTTGATTGGCCGCCAATTCGCTGCAATGATAAATGACAGATGCCCAACAGAGAAATGCATTCACTTCTTTTATTCATAAGATGGGAATATTTTTTACATCTTATGCACAGCAGATACAAAGACAAACATGTTCTAAACCACAAACTAAATTCCTCCATTACTCTAATCCTGCTTCCCATTTCAAAATGGCCCCCCAAAAAAAGCAACCCATTACGTTTGTAGTCCAGTTTCACATTCTGAAAGATCGTTTTACAGCAATCTCATTTTAGCAGAATGGCACAAGCCACGCTCAGAATACTTCCATTTTTTGACAGATACCCACTTCCCCTTTAAACAAATTGCACTTTTTTCCTTCTTTAAAACTACTTCAACAGGATTATAGGATCAAAAATTAACACCAAAAACACAGGAGACGACTAAACATCAAACTTATACAGGTTCATTATTTAGTTGCACAAAAATGCATAAATATACATTACGCAAAAAGTACAAAAATATTTGTACTTTCCTTTGCTCAAATAATGACAGACATTGATATGATCATAAAGGACGGGGATTGTCATAGAACGAAGGGATGCATTCACGAGGTCCATGCGAGATAAGCCATTTACACAACAGCCTAACTTTCACAGAGGTAAGACCAAGGTTCTACAGGAAAACAAAACATTTCGCTGTCTAGGCCAAGATAAAGAGGCAACACAAACACTAAGAAAATTAGGATACACAGAACTCTGCGTTCTAAATTCATGCCAAAAAGACTTTAACATGCAAATGACTTAACGCTTCTAAACCTCCCAGGAGCAGCGGTTACCCATGGAAGGACTAGCTTAATAACGGTAACTTCAATGCGTCAATTTTCCTCAGCAATTATGATCCATTGACTTTGACTAGGCTTTGCATGAGGTTTTTTTTTTTTTTTTTTTTTTTTGTTTTTTTGAAGTGCTAGGATGGTACCGCAATAGTTGCCAAGGATGAGCTCAGATTGTCGACAGCAAGATGGTTTCAACTCAAACTCCCCCCGGAGACAATCGGGAGGAGATATAAATACTGTTTGTTTATAATAATGCACATTTGTCCATTAAATAAACCTGATTAAATTAATGAAGAGCTTGGCAAACCTCACTTCAGCTGGACAAAGGTGTGGTTTCCAGAAGCCTGTGTAAAAACGGGGAAAACAAGAGTTAGTCCAATAAAGCCAAAAAAAAAAAAAAAAAAAAAAAAAAAAAAGGTTGAGGCTGGTCATATTCTATATTTTGTTTTGTCAACAAATTCTAGGAATAGACAAACCAACAATGCTCTAGTCTCTCAATGCTTACTGCCTCCCCTTCACCATCTGTGACACTCAGCCCTAAGACAACTGGTTCCTACTCAAGGTGTAAATCTTTTAAGTTACTGAATCTTTTTTTTTTTTTGAAAACAAAAACTATGAAACCATTTAAAACAGCTAGGCCCCATTGTTTTTACTAGTTAGTGACCGCTTTCAGATGCAGATTAATATGCATTTGTGAATATTTACAGTAGTAAGCAGTTTATGGGAGATTGACTCAAACAAATTACAGTGTCACGATAATGAATAACATGTCACCTGGTGCAATGCTAATTGATGGATTTTTAAAAGTCTTGGACAACAATTGGTCTATGGCACAGAGGAATAAGCTTTAATCAGAAAACACTATATTGAGCTGTATTAGAAAAATATAGAATATCACAAGTCAAACACGGATACATCTGCCGATATTCTGCATATTTGTTTCTCAGTAAATCCCATGACAACGCACCAAACAAAAGAATTGATCCTGTGTATCCAAAGCCTGACTGTTTATTCCTCCGCACCATAGTGCTCCACTGTTGTCCAAAGATTAAAAAACACATTAATGAGCCACACTGTTGCACTGAGTGACATGTTCCTTCATTACCATGAATATGGGCACTGTCGGTTATTTCGAGTCAGTCCCACATTCACTGTCCTGGTGCTGTAAATGAACTCTTCCACCAAATGTATATTAATCTGCAGTGAAAGATAGTCCCCAGCTAATGCACATTTACTCCTGTTTGAAGTTTTTAAAATTATGTTATTCGGTGTCCAGCGTTTTCTCACATTCAATAAAAAGATAATATATAGTGATGGCTGTTAAAAATTTGTTTTATTCAATAGGAACAAATTGGTTTGGGACCGAGAGACAGGTTGGGAGTGGGAAAGTATTGACAGATTAACACACTGTTGGTTTTGATCTTTTCCATGGGAACCATTTACAATGACAAAGAAAGAATATCGCCAACCTTATCTTTGAACAATAAATCAGTTATTTTCATCAAGTCTCTTCTTTCTCATTTATGTTGAAACATTCTGCAGCTTCTAGTTAAACATTGTGTTGATGTCATTATGCAAGTTTCAGTTTGGGTGGCATCAGCTTAGCAGTTCGAGGATGGTGGGTGGGGGTTGGCAAATCTAAAAAAACACTGTTGGACCAAAGGTTACTCACTAAATATCTAACAAAACTGCCGGGATTTCCATCCAGGCTGGGAAGTCTCAGAGGGAGTAGGGTACCAGCGCATCTAAAGAAACACAAACATAGTCATATACACCAGACCAAAACCAGGCTTCACTGCTTCAAACCTCAACTGTGTTGATTTCATCCATTCACACGCTTCAAAATTTACTTTGACAAGCAGGTTTAGGACGACTGTCCCTTTAAGCCCTGGTCACTGAAGCCATGGGAATGTGGGTCACGTAGCAGCTCATTGAGGACAATGGTCCTCCAGTAATTAACAGGCATGGAAATGTGGAGAGTTTAAACCCTCCTTGTGTTAAACATTTCCACTAGGTAAGAGCTGTAGCCGAGGTAAGAGCTGTATGCCTGTACCTTTCCATACCTGTGACTAAACCCTGTGGCAGAATGAGCCCTCTCGTGTCTACACACTTAAAAACAGGACAGAGGCCACAACTGCAGGGCCAAACAGCTTAATATACTCAGGAGGTTAACAGTTGTTTGGAGACTCTTAATGTAACCCTGCTGTGTCATACAGTCAAACCAACAAGGCCGGGAGTCAGTGGGAAGAGAACTCAGGGCATTTTAGGGATCTTTCATCAGATTGCAATTAAAAAGGCTTTTCCCCCCTTTGTGTGGCTACATATTCAGCTTATGTTCCAACAGGAGCGAGGACAGCAAGTTGGCACCTCCAGAGAAAGCCATCAGGTCTGACAATTTCTCCAAGCAAATGCCTTGCATTCCTCTGCCTCTTGTGCCCAACAAAATTGACTATGTCATAGCTGCCTACTTTGCGGTGCAATGCTCCCCTGTGCTCTTACATTGCAGGAGGAAGTTAGCTCACAATGAACTTTAAATGACCCAAATTGAGACATATTTTCCATTGCTATTGTTACCTAAAGCCCTGCCCACTGCCTTTTAGTTAGCTGCACTTTTGCTGTAGCATTTACACTGCCAATAGCTTACAATGTTAACACTTTTGTACATCCATTAGTCCCCCATCTTGTTAATCAGTTCAGTTTTCAGCAAACATGATGGAATTTGTGTTAGTGCTTGAAATGAACATTTGCAAACCAGATGCAAGAATGATGTTTAATTGATTTCAGACAAAGTGCAACTAAAGTCTAAATACAAACCCTAGCAACAAACCTTAGTTAGGATCAAACTCCATCTTAAAAAGTTCAAATTTGTATTTTTCCTGAAATTATGATTTCTACCTCTTGAGTTCATGCTGTAGACGTGGGTCATTTTATCAGTAAGAGCACCTTTTATCCCCCAGCACACTGACAGGAAAGGAAAAAGTTACACCTCCATGTCTGAGACTCATCCGCAAAAAAGAAGACATGAGCCAAAGACAGTCAGAAGACAACCACAGAGAGGGATTTAAGGTAAGTGCATGGTAGTGTAAGGTTACACTACATCAAGGAATGTACACATCACTTCTACTGATGGCATGAGTTGAGACATTTTCCATTTCAAAACTACAAATATTTATTGCAATATAATTCTGGGTTTTAACTTACTCAGCTCCCCGTTTGACATTAAGGCTGAGCACAAGTTGTGCAGCCAACAGCAATTTACAGACTTGATATCTGGATTGGCTTCAGCAACACAGGTCTATGTGCTGTTATTGTAATACCTCAGAGGACCACTGGGATTGTTTCAAGAATCTGAAACTCTGCTTTTAACAGTGCACCAAGTTCTCAAATTTGATATTGCAGTAGTTCATGCTTAATTATCAAATTTATATGTTTATATTTTAGGATTGCACTTTTTCCCCTCAACTTTTTTGTAGCTTTCATGGACAAATTAAGCAAAATGAAAACACCTGAGCACTGAAACTTATATAAGAGTCATGCATTCAAGTAGTGCACCCAGGTGTAGGCATTCATTTTGTGTCTCTGTAGAGCTGAATATGTACTACAGGATACTTAAAAAATAGAAGATAAGAGAGGAACACACCGGTTGGTCCCTCACCTGGGCGTGGAGGGCTGCAGCAGCGGCAGCGGCCGCTGGGTAAGTGAACGCTGCGTGAGGGAGGCCTGGGGTCAGCTCCGTGGTGTACAAGGGGTAAGGTGTCCAGGCATCTGGTGATGCTGGGATCAGTGCTGCCCCTGTCAGATCATCTGGGGAAGTACAGGGCAGGAGGAAAAATGCTGACTTACCTACCCTTGAACATACAGGCTTGCATGATGTAAACAGTAAGTACAGATGCTAAAATTCTTAAAAAGGAAATGCATCATCAAAACATGCTGCAAAGAGGTTTTCTTTCTGCATTGTGTGGCATTTAGGTTTACTACTGACCAGTGATAACTTATTGTAGTAATAGCTCGTTCTGTGACTATAACTATATGTAAGTATAACTTTTACGACCCCTATGAAGCAGTCAGACCAGATTTCGTTTCCCCATTCATTTCTATGTGGAATAGACACATTTGCTTCTCACTGCAAATTGACACCCCCCCCCCTTTCACTTTGCACAAATTTTCAATCTGAACTAGCTCCCACAGTTTACAACCTTACCCATGCCATTTCCTGTTCCTTCCTTGCTATTGCCAAACCACACCAGTAAATTTCACCAGACGAAATCTGGTCCGAGTGAAGCTTAACACTGTCGTCAACAACCACCTGTCCAAATCTAATGAATCAAGCAGGTGTTTAGGCAAAGAGAGCAGAGACGCAACTGCTGACTAAACCCTGTGAGTGGAATTTCCCAGCTGGACAGAAGCAAAGCGGCTGTCTTAAGAGTCGAGATGACACATGCATGTGGAGGTGAGTTAGTCTTTGATTTGTTAGATACTGTTTTTACCCCCTGCCCATTTGTCTTTAACACCACAACATCCTATCACATTTTAAAAAAAAGGGTAACAAGGGCAATCGAGTACTGGCATTGCCAAGGTGAGAGTGGATGAGAGAGCCTAGAGTGGTGCAGCCGTACAACTTACATGGGTCCCGTGCAATGAAGTGTGCTCCTAGAGCAGGGTGGATATTTGTGGGGTTCGGTGTGGCCATCAGCTTACTCTTTGCCATCTTCGTGTTGGCTTTAGCAAACTCTAAGCGCAGGGTCTGGGGACTTTCGGGGTCAAAACGGATACCCTGGGGGAGAGACGGAGGAGGGGAGGAGGGGGACATAGTATAGTAAGGGAGGTGGGCTGAGTTTGAGGGGCTGTAACTCAGTAGTCTCTCATGGCCTCCTTTCCTAAAGCTGTGTTTCAATACTCAGGATGTATCCTTCAAGCTTCCCCTTGAGCTAAACACTGTTCTGTACTGTGCTGTTGTCCTGTGGGATGTTAAAATACACCCTCTCCACCTGACTGCTTTCACTGAACTAAAACTCTTCATTTAAAAAAAAAAAAAAAAAAAAAAAAAAAAAAAGAGGGCAGACTGAAGGATACACTGAAATATTTCAACATGCTTCCATCTCTTTTTCCTCATGACAAAATCAAGAGCACAGGCAACTGGAGGAGTAGTTCACCCCGTCGCACGAGCCAGGAGGAGAGGGAGACAAGGAAAAGGGCTGATGGTGAGACTTTTGAGTGTCATTTCTTTTAGGTGGTTTAACCCTGCTTGTGTTCTTGTGCCCTAAGCGTTGTGCCCACATGCAGGTGAGTAGTATTTTGGTGTATGTGTGTGTCTGTGTGTGTGTGACTGCTGGTGTGTCTAAGAGGTGATGCTCATAAGGAAGGCTAGGCTATGAGAGAGAAGTGTTAGATACTGCCAACGTGGGCTACTGGGTGACAAAATAAGAGGTTACACTACTGAGGATGTGTCCAAATAACACTACACATGTGGCTATAGAACGAGTATTACAGTAAAGCAGTGAAAGCTATACCAGACTAACAAGGATGTGTATCAAGGTCAAAGTAAACTACCGTAAGGCTACGGGATTCTGGCCTCTTTCCAAAAATGGCCCTGCCATTGAATTGTAAAAGACAAAATGGGTTGGCTTTGAGAAATACTATGGGAAAGAAGAATTTTGTAAACTCCCAATCATTCGTTTTAGGTTTAAGCAAATGTTAGAACAAATCTAAGAAATACAAAGCAATACTTACAGGATTAAAAAAAATAAAAAGGGGAAACTCAAATAGCAACAGACTCAAAGACGAAATGTATCAATAAAAACAAGGCAATGCTTACATTTAATGCATTTTTTGCAGCTTCAGCTCCAGACCGACTGTCAAAGGTTACAAACCCGACAGGCTGGAAGACAAAAAGGTAAAGAAACAAACTGAGAACACTGCCTGGCCACTTATTTAGTATTTTAGTATAGCATTAAAGCTGCTCCTTACACTGATGGAAGGAATCTCACCTGTTTTGAAGTTAACTTAATCAGTGACCCTTCATAACCCTGCAGGGAAGAAAGATAGCCAATTATCCACCCTGGAGTCACATGCACAAAATCAGGAATGAACGCCTCTCGCTATACGAAGAGAAACCTGCTTATGTACACCTTCAGTTCGACAGCAGGACATCACAGATCCCTCTGCGACAGTGTTGCGCTTACATTTAGTGAAAGTTAAATAATGTGACACATGCACATTCCCAACAAATGCAGCTTTCACCGATTTTATCCTCAAAGCTAAAAATAAGAAAATGAAGCGATGACCAAGTTAGGTTTAAATGTTATCAAATACGTGAGGGTTCTCTTTTGCACTGGTCTAAGCGTAGATTGAGCATGAATTCCAAATAAAGCCACTGGTTTTAAATCAAGTTTAAAAACAGCCCAAGGGTTGGTTAAAGAATGAACGAATTCCTGAAATATGAAGGGGAATTTTGCCTGACCAGGGTATTGATAGATGGGATCTCGCCTGATCCTGATTTACAGCCATGGAAAATTAAACAACTTTCACTGGCTGTGATAAATCCTTTAGCAACAATCCAAACTAGATTTACCTGCAGTACTTCAGAGAACAAAAACAAGGTGGAATACAGTCAATATATATAAAAAAAGAAAAAAGAAAAAAAGAGGTTTTTCTGAATGTAAACCTCGAATAAAATCAGATTAAACCCAATTTGCCCACTGTGCTGTGTTTGCCAATTGTAGTAAAGAAAGTAAAAGCAGTGTTACAGTGACTTAAGAAAACAAAACATTTAAGTGGTTTCACAATGTCTCAATGTTATGAGAGGAAATAAAAAAAATTTCCCTACACGGTGGGCGAGCTGGGTCATGGAGAGGGTTGGTTGGCCAATCGCGAGGGCTACTCATTTACACATTCCACAAGATCATCCATGTGCGCGGGATACCACTTCCAATTTGGTTAGTTAGGACACGGGTGGGAGGGGTGTTTATGGAACTGGAGTCCAGTCAAAAAAAAAAAAAAAAGAAAAAAAAGAAAAGAAAAAGACAGCGCAATGGACGAACAATGATGTGGCCTAATTTCCATATATGCAAATATCTGGACTTTCGTTAACAAGGGGATCGTTTGATTTCAACCATGTACAAAAAAGGAGCACTGATTTGTGCTGTATGAGCTGAAGCATCAAACGCTACAGGCATGAAAAGTGGTTTAAAAAGGATTAGCTGCACACTGGATTACAGTTGCTTCCTCAATAATTTAAGAAAATGTTTAAAGGTCTTCCTCTGTGGGCAGATAATCCTTTTAGAAAAAAAAACAAACAAAAAACACTTTCCATCACCCTCTTCCAGCACCTGGCACACAGCAGCTATCTTTGCTTTACTTTTAAGACGGGTGAGAAGTCAAGTCTATTTCATTTATATACCCAAACCGTAAAATTACCTTCACAATCTATACAACATATAGCACCCCCTTTCCTTCGAAATATATCATGATGTAACTTACCTTAAAGGGTCTGAAGAGAAGGTAAAGTTCCCGTGGTTTGATATCTACTGGTAGGCCACTGACAAACAGTGTTCGTACCTACAAACAAAAACAAAACTGCATTTGGTCAGTGTTTTTTTTTTTTTTTTTTTTTTTTTTTTTTTTATTTGTTTTCATTTTCTTGAAAGACCAGCAGGTGGGATATGAACTTTGAGCTGGTTCGCACACACGCACACACACACACACACACACACACAGTCAAAGGCCTGGAAAATGAGAAAGATAATAAACAGAAAACATCTCTTATTTCTTAATATTTAAGATAAATGGCCAGAGCTGGAGATATTAATTGAGCTACAAAAGGCCATGGGTCAACTGTCCCATTGGTTAGGTATTCCCAAACTTTTTCCTTGACTGATGAAGGCCAATAGCTGAAACACACTACTGTTGTTCTGTATGCGAAAAGTGTTGCTGGAGATTTGATCCTTTAAGCCTTTTTGGCTTGTGTCCCCTTCAACATGAAGCTCTGTCTTCTTGACCTCTGTATTTGCACGTTTACAAGTTGTGAGTAGTTTAAACCAAAGACTGATTTACCCCCCCAAGACTTCTCTGAATAGTAAAATTATCCAGTAATGAATAAAGATTAGAAGGAGGTCTGAAAATACGTAATTTTACATCATTTTTTCCCCACTGGTTTTCTATTTTTTTTTTAGGCACCTCATGTCACACCCCTTGGGTGGGTCCCGATCCCTATGTTGGGAACCACTGCTATAAGCTATTGCCAAAACCCAAAACAGATGACAGCTTGATTTCAATAGAATCCCCTTAGGATTTTATATTTTGCATAGCAGAACTGAACAATCACCTGAGTGAAACCTATGATTAAAAAACAGTGAATTTGAGACAGCCAACATGTTACGAGCTAAACAGTGAACATTAGATGTCTCCATCCTGCTGGGAACCCCCGGATTCCCTTCAAGGACCCCTGGATTTCCACTGACCAGACACTGAAAACTGATGCCGTGTACAGTCCAGTGTGGCCGGGGAAATAAACAGTGCGGTGCGAGGCCCATTAGTTCCCAGCCGGCAGGGAGGCCCTCAGTACAATGGGGCTGCCAGAGGAACAGCACTGGACAACAGTGCACAGCATGACACCATTTCCTTCCTCTGACCCACGGCCCCAACCCTGCCAGCCCTCCAGCATTTTTCAGGTGCAGCACAGCAGCAATTCTCAGCCCTTTACAAGTCAGCACATACGGCAATTGAAGGCCAGCGCAGCTGGACACCAACTCAATGGAGATGTTTTAATCTGTCCTCCTTATTGATTGAGCGGCTCCAGGACGGCGAGTGTATAAACCTGAAGCTGTGTGAAGCCCACACTCTGTTTTTAATAAAACCTGAAATACATCACATATTTAGGTGAATTTCTAGAAACAAAAAATTGACAAGATACAGGTTCTTGATTTAACAGGCCTCTAAATGGACTTGAAACAGGATTTTTTTCCTCCTCAAAATACATTTCTGGCCTGTTTTCTCAATGATTGATCTTAAATTACAAGGAGAAAAAAAGAGACATCAGCAAATTAGACCAAGAAAAGTCAAGTGGCCACATGAGGCTTTGTTGGAAGATAATGGGAACAATGGAGGACCAACAAAAGGCCCGGCACCCCCCTCAGTGTCTCTCCATAAGGAGTCATTAAAAGAGGAAATATAGCTGGCCACACAGAAATTAAGAGTGGCAGCTGTAAAAAGTCAACATGTATCATTTGAGAGGCAATTCAATTAATCAATTACTTTTAATTGGTTTTATTACTATTCTGATTCTCCCCCTATATTTACATTCAAAAATTTCAAATAAGAATCAATTGTTTTAGGCCATTTTAGGTTTCATGATGACCTGGAGCTTTTTGAAAACAAGTTGCAGGTTTGTCTGATGCATCTTATTTATTTATTTTTGTATATTTGTACCTGTAAACAAACTAAGGCAATGTCTGGAAACAAACGATGCTTAGGAAGACAAAGAAAAAAAAAGTGGATATTTTAGAAACTAGAATAAGGTCTAATTATTTAAATTAGGCCTATAGAATATTTCTTCTTTTCCTATACAAACAGGCCTGCTGATATTACTCATTTAACACGTTTTTAAAACATATATATTTATTGTAGTTTTTTTAATGAACATAAAGCCTGGAGCCTTGTTAGCAGCAAAGGTCACATACAAACAAGTAAAAACGACGGCTGAATCTTCAATGAAACGTTATTGAATATCATCATAATTGATTCACATTTGTGGCCGTTTGTTGTCGCTAATAATCCGCACCTGGAGCAAATGATTCTAGTTACTGAACACACTGTGCACAACTGCGTGTTGAAAATAAAATGTGGAAGATTTATTGTCTGTGTAACGTGTTAACTTTGAGTCTCAACAGGAGAAGCCAGAACAACCACGTTTCCCCTTTGCTTAGCGCTTTCCTTATTGCTTCCTTTTTAAGACTGCTTCAGGTCAACGGTGTGCGGCGAAAGAAGCCTAAATAAGCTAATGGCATCTCACCCGACACACAACCTGCAAACAAAACTTTGTAAAAAGCCTTACTCTGTAGCCGTGAACACAATTTTATCGCGCTGTCACTGAACATGAACTCGACCGGACGCAGCGAAGAAATTAAAAACTTTGGCCAAACTCACCTCCTCCTCGATGGAAACGTTGTTATTCGGCTCTGCGTCAGCTTTGAGACTCATGTTGACGGTCGCTTCAGCCGCTGCCGCTGCTGCTGCACAAAGTATCAAGTTTTTCCTCGTCGAGTGATATTTTCCCCAAGTGCGTCTGAAGCTGCTGTGAAAGTCCTGGTGGCGTTTGAACTTGAGGAGAGAAGGTGTGCCGAGGTGAGGTCGTGCAGACGAGGACGGCGAGGTATCCGAGGTTATTCTAGTAGTAGAAGTTGTATGGCTAGAGAGAATCATTCATAAAAGGGAGGAAAAGGAAAGAAAAGAAATAGAGACGCGCTAAACTAAAGGTGAGAAGGTGGATTTGTGCTCCGTGTGTGAGGGTGAAAGATGGGGGGAAAGAAGTGCGCGTAAAAAACAGAAAGCCTCTGCGCTCACATCAATGCCCTCAGCTGTGGGACTGTGCGGAGGAAGAACAAGTAAACTTTTCTCATTGGAGCGCGTCTCTCTCTCTCCTCCTGTCCGCGAGTGAGTCCCCCTCCTCCCCCTCCTCTCTCACCCACCTCCTCCTCCTGCTTTTCAATTAGGTCATCAATTATGTTGGAGTCCGCTGTGAGCCGTAATCAAGCTGCAGATCCGCCTCAGCTGTTGCAGGAAGACCCGGCCCCTCTGCCGCTACATCACCGTTTCTATGGGACCCGGAGAGCCAATGGTCATTTAGCACAAAACCCTCAACTTTATATGACAATGCTGTTCAGGCGCTACAGTAATAATAACACACATCTTCTTCTTCTTCTTCTTCTTCTGCTTCTAATTACTATTATTATTTATCATTATTATTATTATTATTATTATGGTAGGTTAAATGTTGTATTTTGGCCCCCAAAAAGGAAAAATAAGAGGCAAAACGAGTATTGCAACTTTATGTTATCAACAGGCAGCTCTATGAAATGAATACATTTAGCTCTACTGAAATCAGTTATGTCAATGCATCAACAATAATAAAAATCCAATATTACAGATATTTCACATAAATTAATGTGACATTGACAGAGAACCATTTTGGTTGTATAGTGGGTACTTTTACTTTTATATTTTTGATGATAATACTTACATACTTTGACTTATGTAAGGCTTTAAATGCAGGACTTCTTCAACCACATTATTGATGATACGATTATAGTTGGATGTAGGTATATAGTGAAGTCTAAATAATTTACACTGAGGCTGAATTATTCTAGTATATCAGAATAACATATCAAAATTAAACTGATTTGAAGATTAATATAGTTCAATTCGTTTGAGAAAAGCTTCAGCTTGACAATCTACAGCCAATCCTTCCTCAGTTGCATGATGACGATACACAACACACAGGCACACACACACACACACACACACACACACACACACACACACACACACACACACACACACACACACACACACACACCACATACGCACACCTAGAAATGGCGATCACATCATTTGGTGCCACACAATTTCCCCATAAATGACATTGCAGTGTCTCATCAGAAAATCAACCTGACAAATAAAATGTTACAGTCTGAATATAAAACACATTCATGCAAAAACAAAAATAAGAAAAGCTGCAAAGTAAATTAATTATGAATTTATTTGATGTGACAGTGATTTGCAGTTAATGGATTAAGAAATAAATGAACCAGCAGGCCTTGTTTACAGAGATAAAAAAAGAAATCCTTACTGGTGCCACTTCAAAAATAAACAAATACATTAATAATGATAATGATAATAATAATAAAAATAAAAATAATAATAATTATAAATGACTTTGTGTGTTTTAATGATTTGGATCCAGGCTGACGTAAGAGTGGCGTGGGTGGAGTAAAGGCCTGTGTTGTGTATTGAGGCTCTGCCCTGGACGTGAGCCAAGCATGCAGTGTGTTTCCTCACAACAAGGCAGCTCTCAAAGGCCAGACAGTTTCCTGACTTTGTATAGGAGCACAATCAGGCCTGCGGGGCGAGGAGGGGGGCTGCCGAGTGGGCGGACGTATTCTCACTGTACTTCTCAGTGATTTAATCTAAAAATAGTGACGGTTCACTGTGTTTTCTACATGTTTCTGTACATAATGAACCCAAGTGGTATACACAAGGACAAACAGGGCTCCCGTCAGTCGATGAGAGGAGATGTGTCTATTAAGCAACAGCGCACAAACAGATATTAGGGCAAAGCTTCAGTGTGAGATGAAGCGCTAAAGAGGCACTGAAAAATAATGTTTTTCTCAGTGTTACTGACCTGTAAATGTATTTTTGACAATCAGTTAATCAAAAAATGCCAAACATTCACTGGTTCTCAGATGTACACATTTACTGTTAATCACTGTAAACTGTATATCATTGGGTTTTCTGACTGTTGGTTGGATAAAATAAGACTTTTTAAAACGTCACCTTGGAATTTAATCTGTAGATGAATTGAATAATGAAAATAATCGTTACTTGCAGTCCTATGTAAAATCAAAAAGCAGCTCTACCATGTCGATTATACCAGTTTTAGAATACACACAATTCTAAGTGATTTAATAAATGAATTAATTATTGGATTTGAATTAAGACAGCATACATGTACATCTGATATGTCTGTCTGTTGAAGGAGGGAGGGGCTGGGGGCCTTCTTGCTAATCCCCTTGTGGTTTTGGCAGAGTTCAATCAAGTATCATAATCTGTTCCTCAAATCAAAGTAAAGTTGGTGACACTGGTGATATTGTTTTATGCATTGATAACTGAGTTTAATGATGATTGCTGGGTGTACACCAGCCATCATGATGTTTTGGGAGCTTGCAGGTTTATTTTAGCACATGTTTTACATATTTTTTTTTTGTATATATCTTATGCATTTTATTACCTTTTATGTTCAAGTCGTTGCACAGCAAGACACCTTTCTCCTATGGGAACAATAAAGCTGAATTTGAAAGTAAGGTACACATGTATGTTTTCTAAGAATAAACCAGAAGATAAACCGGTAGATATACGGAGATCTTGCCCTATTCTGCCATCACTCAACAGCTGTATTATACTTGAGTTTTGAAAACGTTAAGGAACGACATATATTATGCTCTGTTTGTCATTTTAGTAACACCAGCTGCCTATGAAATATTGACTGTGCTGCTGAGTGATCATTAATTCATTCAGTATGTACAGCTCTTACAGTCTGTGCCACAAGGTTCCAATGTGCAGGAGGCCACCATCTTTAGGCACATCCTCCATGGATTCAGGATTTATTATATCAAATCTAATCCACTCTCCTCACAATTTACTGAAAGAAGACACAGTTGGGCACATAATATGATCATAAACCTGCATCTTGCATCACTCAGTTTTGCAGGGAAGGGCATCAATTCAATATTATGTTTTCAATCCAGCAGATTTGGGATGATATGATCTTAATGTGTTGTCCAAGATTCTGTTGTCGAAATGAGGAATTAAAACCTGACAAAGTTAGTGCCTTTTTGCTCTTACACATATAAAGATTTTGAATTCTTATGCATAACAGTGAAACACAGTTCATTGCTTTAAATCTAAATATGTGTATGAACAGAGTACTGTCGTTAATATGATCTCAAACATTTTGCAACATGTCTGATATTTCTCAACCTGTAATGAAGGATTTGCTTGAGGTAAAGGCAGATTATTATTATTATTTTTTAAAACATGCTGAAACAAAATATGTACGGAAAAATATATGTTTTTGTATGATCTCTCATTTCTAACAAATCAGACCAATTTTTAAAAAATCAGTGGTTGAAAAATATGGACCACTGGGATACAAAGGGTTAAAAAGCAAAACTGAATCACTGAAGCTCTGAACCTTTTATGCCCAAAGATGTAACTGCGATCTTCACTACCAAAGATAGCTTTGTGTAGATGTAAGGCACAAACTATGTCTTATTTATACATCTCTTTGGTTGGATTTAAAGGAGTGCTTGACGTTTGGAGCTGAGGTCACAGGCCTCTTTCTTCGAAGCGTTGGCATAGAGTCTGTACATAATTGAGGGTTGAGACTTTTACAGTTAAAATTATCAAGAGGTGTTTGTGTTTTCTAGACTAAATGGACTGCTTCAAAACTTTGGTGTCTTATTGGACTCAAATCACTACTGCTTCTCATTAATTGAAGAAACTAGAGGGAATTACTTATTTTTTTATGGACCTGCTGGATGACTGTCTTTTGCTTTTACATCACAACTAGTCCCACATGTCTCAAACATTGCTGTTGCCAGTTTGGAAATACTGTACATGCATGATAGATGGTAGGAGGCTGTCATGTGCATTAAACTGCATGAGAAATATTATTTTTGCAGGCTCCTTCAGACCAAATTATAAGTATTTTATTTAAGTGGATGGTTGTCTAAGGGGAGGAAAGAAAAGATTAAACTATTTAGTATTTCAAAATAAAATATTTCGAAGATGGAAGGAAAGTTAGATTTCCCTTAGATTCATCTTGTTACCCGAACTGCTAACCTACATACAATATGTTGTAATGAATTCTTATCTAAAATACTAGATTAATATCTATTACTCTGAAAAGGCAATGTCCCAACCTGCTACTCCAACCTTCCTGCATTTATGTCTGTTTTCATTTTTCACGCTCTTATAAATTCAACAAAATAAAAAAAAAGGTCTTGTGTCATTTTTACCAGACAATTTATTTTGTGGTTCCTGTGAGCGTGTGGTCACTATGTTGTCCTGATGATGGTTCTGCCTGACACAGACCTTTATTTTAAATTTGGTGCAGCTCCCACAGTTTCTGAAGTTAGAATCAGATCAGACTAAATGTTGGAAGAAATGTGTCTAAAATGATGCACAAGAGATAAAGTTTTATAAAAATGGTTTAGCCATAAAAACACTGAGACTTGGGTTTGAATATTAGTTTCAATCAGAAGCTTAAGCAGTATATATATGCAGAATATAATACAGCCAGAGAGTGTTGAATAGGATTGTTTTAACAACATTAAAGCTACTTAAGAGGAAATTAAAGTGGAAAGCTGGGTGCTAAGGAGTTAATAGGATTCTGCACATTGCCAAAAAACAATATATTTCACTAAATTACACTTCATTGTATCCACCAGATAATCCAAACAGTTCAGGAGCAATAAATCAGATTTACCCCCCCCCCCCCCCCCCCTCTTTCTGCCCACCAACACCTGACAGAAACCGAGACTGTATAGTTCAGAGGCTCTGGATAAGCCTCATGTTTTATTTGCGAAAAGCGGCCCCATTGTCCCATAAGTCACCTCACACAGCACTCTTCTGCTTCACGCCACACTGAGCCTGTCCTACTGCGTTAGTGTCACCCGCTGCTAAAGCACTTAGCTTGTGTTCTCCGTGTCCTCTGTGGTACAGCCAAACATCCATTTGGAGGTCCTAGGAAACACTGGAGCTTTTTCACCCACACACTGAGCGAGGGAGGCGCGGGACGCATTTGTGACGTTTCGTGAATACTTTGTCCAATAAATAGCTCTCTTCATGAATACATTGAAGCTAGTCAAAGACATGTATGTAGCCGCGCCTTCAGCCTGGACATGATCCGTATAAATTGGATTCCTTCAACTGAGGGATTTTATTGAAAGAGTTTAAACGAATAATATCTGTAATCCCCTATTAGCGAGTGATAGCACCATTTATCCATTTGGTTGCCGTATTTTATCTGTTGCCCTTTTGCTAACACTTGTTGGACAGTCCTTGTTGGCTCACACCTGCTGTGAGAGCCAACAAGGACAGAGGGCGGACGGAGAAGCTTCCACATATGCTAGAAATCAATCAACCTTTATATACTGCACTTATAAACATATCCTTGTTTTTGAATAGCTTTGTTGGTCGAAAGTATATTTAAACGTTAAGGTGATGTCATTTGTGCCACAGACGTTCACAGCAGTAAGTGAATTTCCACTAAAGTGACAGATTTGAGGGGAATTGCTAAGTGCTGTTGTGCCTGCAGACATTAATAACAATTTAATGTTTTGCTTTCATTTGATGTCACAGCTGCCGTCTTCCATCAGCTCTTTGTAGCAATTAAGAGACAAGAGGCCTATTTTTAATACATGATGTGCACAAAATGGAGGAAGTACACAAGTCGTTGTAGGTGATTCATTACAGCATTCGAGATATGTTTGCTATTAGTTGATATGGTGAACTTATAGCAAACAGTTTGTTATTGACACATCCAGCAGTTGTGGAGTAACATTATCATTTTTTTCTGAGTCCCGTTTGTGTCCACCTGATAAAGGTAAGTCCAGTGTTAACTGTCCTTTTACCTCTGTTTTGGTTTCCACCACTTTCTGTTTCTTTAGCTGCTGCATGCTCCACAATGTTCACAGAAAGTTTTTAATCACTATTAGTGACCCCTTTCATATTTGATAAACTGCTAATGTTAAATATTGGTCATAAAATCAGGTATTTAAAGTTAAATTTTGGGCTCCTAGAGGACAAAAGAACTCCAAAACAAACTGACAGACACACAGCACGGATATCACTAAGAATTTGCTGTGGCAAAAGTTGCCTATTCATCCAGAAGACTCATGGTGACATCAGCATTCATCTGAAGTTGTGCTTCTGGTCATCTGATTAATGTAACTCCAATATTCACACTCAATGTAGCTCAGTACCTGGCTCATTAGTTGCTAGATGCTCCATTTTCTTCCGCCAGCTAGTTGTGGGTCAGGCGCTTTTGTCTCCTGTTTGATGCTATGTGGCAAGTGCACAGTGGGTTTTTTCAGCGGTAGTTTGCTGAAAATGACAAAATGTGGTTAATGTGAGTAATGAGGAGGAACTGTACAACACGTGCCAAAAATAACAAGCTGAAAGGGGCTAAAAAGTACCTAGAGCTGTAAGTTTAGGTTATAAGTCTCTCTTTCTTTACTACAAGTGACCTCTTGCACAAATTATTTGATTAAGTCTTGTTGTGAAAATATTGATCAATGCAGCTTTAAAGTAGTAGCGGAATAATTCAATAAGTTGTATTTCTTTGTCACAAGCCTTTGAGTTTACTGACTCACCAGTAAAACTAGTTGTACTGAAAACCCATTAAAATTCTGTTTATGAGTTCAGGCGATGAGTCAACCTTGAGTCACTACAAAAAAAAAAGAAAAAAAGAAGTCCAGTCACTAACATCTATTGTTGCATCAAAAACATCAGGGTGAAATTAAGCAGTGTTGTTAAGTTATCTTAAGTTATTGTTTAAAGAAATACGCTTATTCACACCACTCATGTCTGTGCACTAAGTGTGAAGCTAGCACGTAGTTAGCTTAGCTTAGCATAAAGAATGGAAACAGGGGGAAACAGTTAGCCTGGCTTGCTCCAAAGTAAAAAAAAAAAAAAGTACATACCAGAGGGAGTTACATGGTGTGACTTTTTCTGGATGAGCAGTGGTTGATGCATTCACCCAGCACTAAACTGCACCTGCCTGCTGTCAGATAAGACATAGCTGCAGCACATAACTCTCATATAAATATCATATAAATTGTCGTTAAGAAATAAAAATAAAAGTCAGGAACACTTACTGTTGCTTACTGTTGTTACTTCTTCTTCTTCTTCTTCTTCTTCTTCTTCTTCTTCTTCTTCTTCTTCTTCTTCTTCCTCTTGTTCTTCTTATTAATAACTATTAATTATCATTATTACTTATTAGTACAATTATTATTACTAAAATTGAGTTGATCTATCTATCTATCCAACAGACCTTCTTCACAACAGGCATTTTGACATGTAGTCTAACAGAAAGAAAAACAGGCGTAATTAATAACTTTAAAGGACCTATTTGTAAGTTTTGCTATTGCTACATAGTTAACGTTAGCATCAACAGCTGTTTACTTACCATCTCAGAAGAAACGTTGCAAGTTCAGCATCAAATTTCATTCCTTTACTCGCCAAGAGCTGTCTCCAGTGGTGGAAAGCAATGCCAGTATTAACTCTTGTCCCTACTGAAGTTAGCATGCTAACCAGCTACTGCGACTAATGATTATTTGCACTAAAAAAACATTGCATCGCAGTGGTTTTAGTTCTATACATTAATGATGGCTGCCTTCATTTATGTTTTTCACATTAGTACAGCTTATTGAGACAGTGTAATGTAAGTAATCGCACATGTGCATTTCCTGCTATGCTTTTTCTTATTTTTAGCTTTAGATCTCAAAGAAACCATAATGATCCAATCCTTCATCAGCTGAGCTGGGAGTCATAACCTCTGCACAGCAACCATTGTCTTTCTCTATCACCTCCTGGTCCAGATGCCTCTCAGTGACTCATTATGAGAAACGACTTTGAGAAAGAGTTCACAGCTTTACTGCAGAGGCCTTTGGCTGAGGTTCCTCAGTGACACTGATGATATAAACCATCAAATGCAAGAAGGCTGTGTTTGTGTTCGGCACATGAGCATTAACCATTAATCTCATCCAAACTTCAAGGCTCACAACAAAAATATATTCCATCTGTCATTCTCCTTCCTAGCATTTGTCGAACACAGTAACCCCAGTTCATTGCCTCCACCGCTCCTGGATCTCAGGGCTGTTATGTTTTCTACAATGACAACAAAGTCCGTGCCAGCAGCGACTCTGTTTATTGTTTCATACAAAGCAGAAAACAAAACTATGAGCTAAAAAATGTTCCGAAAGATTTGCCAGATTGGGGGACTACTGTGAGATTGTGTGTTACATATTGTTCGCAGCTCAGAAATAAAAATAAATCCATCCTCTCTTTCTGGCAGTCTGTCAGTGTCTCTGTCTTTCTCACACTTATTTTTTGGGATCTTGGAGAAAAGACAGGGCAGAGATGATCTTATTCTTGATCTTATAACTTGTTGAGACAGACTTAATTATTTCCTATTACACTGAAACACTCCCACTCTGAGCATTCCTAACAAGAGGAAATGCTGAAGAAACGATCCACTGGGACCATTTAAACAGTCATTTTCTCATGAAGTGAAACTAGCAGATGAAAAAGAAATTCCTCTGAGATTTTCCTTAACATGGGAAAAACATGCATAAAACCCCCCCTTGTTTGAATCACATTCCTAAAGCAGAGTCAGAAAGTCATTATTTAAAGACATTTGAAGTGGCAAAGAAATAAGAGAACCCAAGATACCGGCAGATTTTTTCCATATTTCAGAGGTGGTGCAGTATGAAACACTGAAAAATAAACACTTTCACAACATCCTCCCTCAGCAATAAGGTCTTCGCTTCCTGTTTGTGTATGGAATATGGGACACAGAGGGTTATGCTATTTAAACCAAAGGGCAGCAGATTCCCAGCTTGGAGAGGCTGGTGGGATCACGAAGTCTGCTGCCAGCTTCTCAAGGGGACGTGAAGTGGGTGGGAAAAGGCAAAAAGCAGGAAAACAAGGAAAACAAGATAATGATGCAAAAGAGAATGGGAAAGAGGATAATTAACCGGGGGTGTGTGGGGGTGTTGGGGGGTGGGGGTGGTTGTGTGTCATGCAACTGTAAAGCAGAAGACACGACATGCACTCAGATCTTTAGATTACGATTATGTCAAGCCTGTTGACATGTTGTGTCTTGCCAAACAGATATAAAAATTACAGTTTGTGGTTTCGGGGGCGAGAAGTGTCACTACTTTGTTGTGATCAGCAGTGACTGTGCACAGCTTCTTGAAGTCTCGTCCCTGTGATGTTTCCTGCACGTCTGCACAGACCAAAACTAAAGCTCGTGCTCACTGAGCCTCCCTGTATCTGGAAACCTGTGCTGTAGCTACTACACAGAGATAAAGGGAGGACTGATAAACGGTTGTTCATCAAGAAATACTTTCAGCGCATTAATTCCCGTGAAACCAACTCATTATACACTTTTGTTTTGGTACAGATTAAACAACGGATTTACAAAATGTTAATTTATGTACTTTAAAACCTCCAGAGGGACTAAAGAAACTAGAAAGTATGTTGTTAAAGATGAACAATCTTCTAAATTTGTTGTTTTAGAAAATGTTTAAACTACATACACGTGAGGTAATTGTGAAAGGCAAGTGCAATGAGAAAATAGCAACATTTTTAAGAAAGTCTCACAAAGCTACCCATCCATCCATCCATTAGTTATACCTCTTATCTTCTGAGGCTCGCTGTGGGGGCTGGAGCCAATCCCAGCTGACACCCTGGTCAGGTTGCCAGTCTATCACAGGGCTTCGCAAAGTTATCCTGTTATGTAACCCAATCCAAAATAAAATCTTGGATCTGCACCAGAAACATTGCTTGTTTCTTGTGTTTCTTGGCCCACTGCCTAACTCTTACTGAAATCTGTAAACACATTTTTGAGATATTCTGCAAAATAACAAACTGACAAACAAATCTCTTTGGTGGAGATAACAGAATGTAGAAAAGTGGACCTCAGTGCTGAACCTGCAGGAGCCCGAGGAAAGACATGTTTAATTGAACCAATTTGTTGTTTCCTCAATCCAAGATTCCTCATGTGTAAAAGAAATAGATGCACATAATGAAACTGAAATCTCTCTAGTGATTAAATGAAACAGACAGAGACTTAAAAGAGGAAAAACTGTCTGATTTTTCTTGCTGGACACTTTAATCTGAATTCTGTATGTTATTGTATTTGCATGCATCTGTATAGCTAAATCCATTATGAGGAATAGAGTAGTAGCCTGTAGATATTCAACCAGCTCAGGGATTTCAAAGACAGGAACGCCTTTAGATAACAATCAGACCAGCCTGTGACTGAAATGCCCTGCGTCTCAACTGTGTGACAAGACAAGCTCGTGGTTCTGTTTTTCGGCAACGTCTCTGGAAAGTAAACTACCTGCTCACTAACAAAGAATACATCACAACAACTGTCGTAATGGTTTGAGACCTAATGAAATACAGTGAAAAAGCTCAATTCATAAAATGTAAAATTCCAAACCATCACATGCCTAATAAAACTAACTGAATTTGACATGATTTGGAATCAACTCAACAATAACAATCATTGTTGCTGCTGGATATTATTTCTCATGGGGGATTCTTTAAATGAACCGTGGTCACTTCCACTTATTAGATTAGCAGTGTGTGTATTTTTGGTTTTATCAACACAAACGTTGTGTTTGAGGTCATCAGTTAGAGGCAGATGTGAGTTTATTATGTTTATAGGAAGATGACGTGTGTCATACTGTGTGTCAAACTAGTTTGTCTTTTCCTAACATACTTTCCCTTCTGGTCTTCACAACTGAGTGAATTTCCTGCAACTTTCTGTCGTCATTAACAGGGGACTGTTTGATGAAGAAAGGAAGATTGACAAAATACTAAACATGGCCCAAGACCTATATTACAACTCTGCACCACAAATACACCATTATTATTTTATTTTTTACAAAGATTTTATATAGACTGACTATATAAGAGGCTTTCAGAGCACCGAGACGACAGGCCGACACGCTTCTGTCTGCCACCAGTGCTCGCTGAGAGCTGCAGCGTGCTATTTTTGTGTTGTGAGGGGATGAGGCAACAGTGGACAGCATATTAAAGTTTCAGCAAATCACTGTGGACTATGACCTGTGACGTGATGGTTTACATCTAGTAAAAATGCGAGAAACATAAGAAATATAGTGCAGCTTGCTGCAGTAGCTCCACATAATGAACACCATTTCTAAATCTAAGCTAACATGTAAGGCCAAGTACAGACAGACAGACAGACAGACAGACAGACAGACAGACAGACAGACAGACGACAGACAGATCGACAGACAGATCTTCTTAACATTGACCATGTCCTGCAGTGCAGTCTTCACAGCAGTAAGACCTTTGCTAGTGACGGTAGGTAAATCTCACAGAGCATCAATCACTGGACTCCAATCCAAACACATGTTAAACACACATTCTCCTGTTCCCTCTCCGCTCCACAGACCCGAGGCATGGCTCTCATCTAATGGACAATAACAAGGCAGTTAATAGCAGCAGGACGTAGTTCAGTCCCACTCAGACACTAAATCAATCTGTTCCAAATAAACATCAGCCTTTTACGCCACTTGCTCATCCTGAAACCCGAGTTTAGAGTGTGACAACTCTAATTTATTGCAATCTAGTGACAAACAGATGAAGGGTTAATTATTCCTGGGTTTAATACGGTACAGTTGGTGAACTAAACCATCTTCACTCTTCCTCATATTTCTGCTGCCTATTATCTTTCTTGTGTCAGAGCTGTCTGATCTAAATATTCCTTCCGGCGTTTAAGAGGAGCTATTTTAAAAGTTCAGCGTGTTTCCTTTTTATACACAAACACAGGGACATATAGTCCAGACACTGTCAAAATTGTATTCTGCTCAAATTATACCGTGCCTTTTAAAGACAGTTTAATTCCTGCTTGATTTGGTTTTCCTCACAGAAATCCCCTGTATAAATCCAGTTAGAAATTTTTTGAGCTGACCCTCAGATGAGACAGACACAACTCAGCAAGCAGCCATGTCTCCTGGAAATTACATTTATATACTAACAAATCTGCCAAATCGCAAAAGTTCCATACAGAAAATATCTGCTGAATTTACTTTCAATATAATTTCTGCCTTGTAACTAAAGCATTATTTTTTTTCTGCTTGTGTGCACTCACAGCTCTTGGTTGAGGTTAGGAAAAAATATTGGTTTGGTTTAATATTGAAAAACTTGAGGAAGGAGACATGGTGTACCTAATTAACATTTAACCAAAATTTAAACCAAAATGGTTTACTGTGTAAAAGAACTTTAGTTTGTAAGGAACCAGTTGGGGCAGGCGGGAGTGGAAGTTCAAGGTTTGTTTCTGATCTGTTTTGAACATCATGAGAATTTTTATTGTTCAGTGCATCTTGGTCGAAAATGAATGAAAAGATTTTTGGAAAAAAAAACAAAAAACTTAGTGATGGTTTAAATTTTTTGTTACTTCATCAACATGAAATAAATGTTTTATTATATCATTTCTACAAAGTGTAAGATAAAAATCTGCGAGGCACTTCAGATGATTATCCCAGGACCAGTGGGCACAGATTTACTGAAACAATTTGGTTTGTTTAAAATCACAGAAACACAAAGACTATTGAGAGGAGGATCATGTTCCCCGAGGATTCTGTATTTTGATTTATGGTTAAAAATCATGTTAGTGCTGGGTTGTGGTATAAATTTATGTTGTATATTTTTGCCTGACATACAGCCAAGTGTATCTGAACAATCCCTTCGACATGTTTGGACAATCAGGCATTTTTCTTCAGATATTCCCTCTGTCTGCACAAACACACATTTACTATTTCAGATAACATACTTTGTCCCATTCAGTATGTTTTCACAGGTCACAGGCTGCCTCTTGTGAAAGTTGGATGTTTGGCAATAACTGCTACCAGCTCACACGACAATGAGTACCCTGCTTAAATCAGTATTTTCTTAAGGTAGAATTTTCTTTGCAAATAGCTTTAAATTGTGACTCATTACAAGTGAAACACACCAACCATTAACTAAAAAGGAATATTCAGGGTGCAATTTAGGGCTGGGAGGCATTCAGCAGAAGTAAGAGCGCAGAAGCAGTGAGCAGAACTAATTTCATCAAATATTAAACTTGGTTAGGAGGCTCAGCTGAGCGACACAGGAGTCCGGTGGGATTTCCCAGTCTGGCTGCATGAGGAGAGCTGGAGGATCATGGGACATTTTGTACAGGAAGTGGACCTGGGTGGTGGCCATTTTGAAAAGTAATTAATACAGTTTATTCGAGCATTATATCAGTGCTTGTAAGTCTCTTTTACCACATTGTTTGTAACAGATATTTTTCATCTGTGAAAAAAATACTCTAAAGTCAAGGTTTACGTACTAGCTATTTCCAGAGCTTTTTGACCATATTCTAAAGCCTTCTTCATAAATGCTTTTGGTGCCTTACATTTATACTTTTCCAGCTTTTTTCATTTCACTTCTCATAGCCACTGCAAGTCAGTTACTGTCCATGTATATTTTGGTAGCATTTCACTTTAAGCCCGTCTATTTAGCATTTAAAAGCAGTGATTTACGACACACTATAATGTAATTGTAAAGACATTTTAAGTGTTTCATTCATGTACAGTGTTTGCCAGCAATTATAACTTCTACTATTGAGACATATTTTAGATTTTTACAATGGTGGTCTACTTTATTGTCATTATTTATACACCATCCTCCACTTGTGGATGCCCAGAGGAGGAGCTGTAGCTGTTGACCTGTCACAACAGATAAAAAAAAGTAAAATTAAAGTAAAAAGTTCCAGTTTCCATTTTTTTGATCCTTTCAAAAGAAAATCAGAAAACTGAAAGAAATGAAGAAATGTGTCAATAAGTAGAAACATTCAATAACCTGGAATCTTTGTCTTTGTCTTCAGTATCAGTGGGTCAATATTGTCTGAACAGTCCACCTGAGCTGCATGCTGAGGACACGTAAAAAGAGGTCATAAGGTGGCTCCTTCCTCTGTTCTGAAAAGTTAAAAACATCCTGTAATAACATGATTTCTCAAGCACCTCTCAAGCGCCATCAATCTAATATATCTAAATAATAAGAGAGGTGGTGACATACAGCCTCATTTCAGTTTATGCATTACAGAACGATTTTATTGGTTTGCATGAATGTAAACCAGGTGGATCGTGCAGATCCATCCACTCACACAAAAGACAAGAAATATGACTTTTTTTTTTCCGACCTGCTGTTGAACTCATTTTAAAAAGTTTTGTCAAATCATTGTGAGCTTACTGGAGCAGTCTGCAGAATTATAAAACTGGAAAATAAACAGTTGTTTCAATATAAGAGATCAATGAAAAGAGTCTTGCTGAAGAACATATGTTATGTTACACATTATATAATGAAAGTTAAGCTAGATAAGAAAATCAAATGAAGTATTTAAGTGCATGAATCATTTTGGCTTTTATTTATTTGTTGATGTGTTTTTAATCCTGTGCAATCATTTTTGATATCCTACTTTCTAAGGAAAACTTCCTGCAGAAGTTGTGACACTAAAATACATGAGAGTTTTCAGGCTCGTTCTGTAGTTCTTCTTGTCAATGGAAAAGAGGCACTTCATCCTGAGTGTCCTTAAGCGTTACTTTTTTTTGAATGAGTTTCAAGAATGCCTAAATGCCTAAAATATATGGATATGATGAAGGTTTCAAGCATTTAAGCAGGCTGCCTTCATTGTTGCACAGAACATCTTAAGTGAAAGTTATCTAAAGAACACATATGAATCATTTTGAAAATCCGCCTCACTCCCAGAAAGTGCAGTCTATTACAATCCAGCTGCACTCTGCTTGATGCAAAGCGACTGCATGAATTTTATTTGGGAAAGTGGAGGTTCTGTACTTCAGGTGCACATTTTAGGGCCGTGGTAGGTGCTGTGTTGAAAGGTGGGGGCTGTAATGGGGGAACTGAGGGAGAGAGAATGTTTTTGGGGCTAAAGTGAAGTGCATTACCCACAGGCAGCCAATAGGTTGGCACTATCCCGTCGCCCTCCATCGCCTCCACTCAGTTCCTCCATCTGAGGCGTACTTAGCACCATTCATAATGCATGCTCAGCACCCCCCCACGCTCAGGCCTGTCATGGCTTGTTCCCTTTGACAACTCAGCCTAACTCTACTTTTGCCCCTAAGAGGATGTGGACGGTTGCATAATTCAGTTGCCGCCTGCTGTTTTCAGGGCTCATCTCTTATCAAAAATGTAACAGACTGAGTTTCTGGGGGTGTTTTATCTAAAGGGGGCAATGGAAGATGTTCCAGTTGAGACAATGGACGT
Source organism: Seriola dumerili (assembly GCF_002260705.1). Lineage (NCBI taxonomy): Eukaryota > Metazoa > Chordata > Actinopteri > Carangiformes > Carangidae > Seriola > Seriola dumerili. The sequence continues at coordinate 5,614,546 of NW_019174266.1, forward strand.
AGGCGTGGGCCAAAACTTCTCCAACTTCTTGCTCTGCAACTTTTCTGAACGTCAGTGACATATATGGCTGACTTTCCACATGTTTACAGGACATAAACCTCAATGCAGGATGAGAAAATCTCCATATGCTGCATATTTTATTCAATTTGAGGAGACTGAGAGAATTCCTTTTTAATTCAAACCTGCACTGATTAATCTACTATGTTTTCTGATTGAGAGATTTGCTTTTTTTGTTTCTCTTCTCAGTTTTGTACTATTGAAGTAAATTTTAAGTCATTGCAGACTAAAACTTCTTCCTGATATGTCTTTGAATGTCCAATATGAAACTATCTATCTGGGCACATGGGTGTATGTGGGGGATCAAAGCATATATAACATATTTAATAAATCAGAGCATTGTTTCAGTGGAGCTGATAAAGGGAAACAAAAGGCCCATTGAAGGCAACTCACGCAGGCGGAGTGGCCAGCTGCAGTTGGGCAGGTCAAGGTGACTGAGGTCACAAGGAGAAGAAAGATATTTAAGAGAAGGAACAAAACACCTGCTGAGAAAATCTGACTTCACTCTATTAAAGACAAGACATGAGTGACAGTGTATTTGCTGTATATTATATTTTCTTACTGGCTCTTCCTTAATCTGACATACAATATTATTGTCTATAATTCTCAAACCAACTCAAAAATCAGTGTGTGTATAAAATGAGGAACGTCAACTGGTCCAATTAGATTATCTAAAGTAGCACTGTCAGAGATGTTCGTCACAGGACTGATGTTTTCTTTCATTTCGTTCTGTTGTAGAAGAAGAGAGAGCAACTGCACACATAAACAGGGCTCTTGTGTGATACATGAATATTGAACTGCATGAGGCAAAAAAAAACAAACTTAAAGGTTCTATATGTAAGTTTTCTCTGCCGCACAACATGGTTACCTGCCGGGAGCGGGTGGTGGTGATAATGGTTGCTTGCCAGCTTCGGCCATTGTTGTGTTTACATGACGAGAGGTTTCGAATACACTCTGATCAGCGCTGCCTCTTCATTCTCTCATGCTGAATTGAAGCTACAGTGACTCACTAATGCCAGGCTGGGGCTAGCTGGTTAGCATGCTAACTTTAGTAGAACAAAAGAATTGATTGTAAAACGAGGGTTAAAACTGGCATTGCTCGCTGCTGCTGGAGACAGCTCCAACTGTAAATGCTAACAGTGGCTATGTAGCGATAGCACAACTTACATATACCACATTTGACTAAAATTCAGATGCACTGTAAATGGTAATTGCAGTATATTAAGTTTATATGGTGACACTAGATTCTACAGCATGTCATTGCAAAGATTCCACAATGCATTAAAATAAATTATTCAATGTGTGTTATAGTGTATTATTGTATAGTGTATTAGATCCTTTATGAAAAATATATTCTGTTGCATAAGAGACATAAGATTTGTCATGTTGTTTCCCAGCTTGCACTGGGTTTAACTGGTGATGTGGAAGAACATACTCACTGAGGAAAGAAGACAGGCACACTTTAACATCATGCTTGGCTTGTTTCCTGTAGACACAGAAAAAATTAGTGCTGATCAAGGTGCTGCTATAGTGCTCTCAACTGATCTTATTCACTCTTAGGACACAAGTGCTGCTGTGACTCTCACTTAGCGTGCTACAGTCTGTATGCTGTAGCATGTGAGCTATTTTTTGTTTCGTGGTGAAAGCTTTTACATAATCAAACCAATCACGGCAGCAGATAACATGGCAGTAAGAACTAATTGCTTTCTTTCCAGCTATAGTTTAACCACTTTTGGCCTGTTGTGTACACTATTTGCCTGATTTTACCTCTTAAACATCAGTTTCATTATTTCCCCAGGCACAAAGAAACCGAGTAGTGGTCTAAAGCTGATATGATTAGTTGATAAATAAATTAGTCGACTGACAGAAAATTTACTGGCAATGGTTTTGATTTGACTGGCCTCTCCAAATAAACAAGCACATACAGTAGCTCGTCTGTGCAAGCAGCTTATTACGTTTAATTGTTAGACGACCTCTAGGAGCCATAATGATTATGACACGAAGAAAGGAGGAAGTCAGGAGATGTTTTCTAAAATTTAGTTCTTATTCAGGTTTCTCAAATCAGGATGCAATGTTTTGTTCACAACACATAACCAGTACCCCGAGTTTGACAGGTTGAAAAGCAAAGTGGATTAAGAGCCTGACTATGAACTTTCCATACCTGCTTCTACTACTTGTTCGCCTCTCCACACAAAAGAGTTTAACCCCAGCCCTTCATTAGGTAAGCAGGCCATAGTTGCAAGCGGAAACAAACCAGCATGTCTGCAAGAACATTTCAACAGTGGTGAAAACAACAAATGAAATTAATGAGAACAGCCTTCCTAAACAGAATACAGTTTCAAATAAGTTACCACTGACAATCATAACAAACTGCCTCTGTGGTGTTTGTTTGAGACATACAAGTTATCATAGCTGTAGAACTAAATCTTTTTGCCACTGAAATGCTATTATAAATGTTCATTAGCTTGATCTTGACCTCATGTTTTTATTTTAGGTTTGTCCAAGAGGGTCAGAAAAAAGATTTTACAAACCAGAGAGATTTTTCCCCAAACCAGCCTGAGCACTGAGTCTTTAAACTGAAGGAAACTGTTACAGGTTTTTCTGACAGCAACCCTGTAATATTTTTTCATATAATTTCTTAGGCCAGAAAATATGACAATGCCACTGTACTGTACTGTACCACAAAACCTGCTGTTACGTGGCAGCAGCCACAATAGCCTCATATACCGCTCCATAATAGGTCATATCAGCAGCACGGCTTGTAATTATTGTTTACTGCCACTCTGGCTCCATTTATGGTGAACTGTCTTGATCTGGTGGTGAGCAGCGAGTCTGTAATCTCAAGGATTTGCAGGCTGCTTGCAAAATTACTGTCATGGATGAGAAGGTTATTTAATTCCTGATTCCCAGTAAGGTCAGGATTTCACACATCAGTGAGTGGCCTTGGCTTTAAATGGGAGCTTGATGGTTAGTGGTACAGTCAGTAAGAGAAGTAATGATGAAAAGTAATGCTGAATCAAGACACTCATAATGTGCTGCCGTCTGACTGCAGGTGTTGAGGACACTAAGGTCACTGTTCTTTTTTTTTTTGTGCAGGGATTTCAGGGTTTTAGTGACCTAAGGTGCAGTTTATAGTTCATAAATGAAAATTACACCTGGCACCGCATATGTAACTTTTAATAATATCAACAATCCAGTTTAAACACGGGTCTGTTATTATGGCTGCTAACCACAAAAGCTCAATGTGGATGTGCAGTTGGTGGTTCAGAATCCCGGGATTGTTATTGTCCTGCTTCAGGGATGGCAAAGATTGACATTATTTCTCATTGGCATTATTCCCCTGTGACCTACTGACATTGTAAATAAGTCTTCTGTAGCCAGAAACTCAAACACGTGTTTCATCTGATCCAGAGTTGTGGAGTATATCAGGTCCAGTTCAGTAGCTGAATGAGTTTCTACATTCCAGACCACTACACACCTGCTTCTACTTGTGTGTTATGAAGCATGAAACTTTTATAACTGATTTATCTTCTACGGTGTGTCAGTAATGGCAGAAATACAATGTAATACTGAGCACCCGTCTTCACTACTTGTATCTGAAGGCTGAATCTACTACACTTTACAGATTGGGATTTTACATGTAAAACATATAAAATTCAATTAGTATCCACTGTTATAGTTTAAATACCCCATGCAAAAGTTAGATAGGGTTAGGGTTATGGATTGCACAGTGGATTTTAAGAAACACAATCAGTCAACATGAATTTGACACAGACACAGTACTGGGTCATTTTGTTCTGCGTCTCTCTACGTAAAAAAAGGTGATAGTTAGGGAGTGAGAGGGGGAGTGTGCTTGTAGTTGAGGTGGTGGTGGGGGTACAGTAGTGGTAGCAGTGAATTAATTTTGAATTATTATAATGGTATTTAGTGATTTTAATTTGTATCTGTATTGTGTACTGTATTTATATTGTTTCTACCTGTCCAGTGACCGCAGATGGAAATGAACGATTAGCTAATTCTGGAATAATGCATCATTTTCTTTGAATGAGATTCATGTATTTGTACATGAGCCCTGATAAATAAATATAATAAAGTATTTAGTGAACGAGCCTACGAGGCACAGGCCCAGGGACCCCGAGGCTTCATCTGCGAAATGTCACAGAATGACTTGTACATTGTATACTGTATCAATACAACGGCAAATACACACATTAAGAAGCAGTATTAGTTAATGAGGAAGACCAGCTCTTGAACATTTACTGACCGGACTTCAACATGCCGTAAAGTGTGAGTCTCCTGTCCTCTAAACCATCTTGGACTTGCTGCTGGTGATACGTGGCTAAAACTCTCAAGATCAGTGACAGGATCAAGATCAAGGACTCTGAAATGGCAGCAAGTCTCATGTCATGTTTAACCTCGTATGCTAACTGGTGTTTTTCCCCTCTGGGGCTGAGGGAGAGATGGGAAGATGACTGCATTGTAGAAACACTCCCCCTTGTTTCTGTCTGCTTCAGCCTCTCATACTCCCCCTTTTCTCTCTTTTCACTCTTCCTTCCTTCCATATCTCCTGCTCCTCCTCCTGCTCCTCCTCCAGTGCTAGCAGGATAACATACCGCCTGCCTCTTGTTTGGATAAGTTAATGCTGAGATGTCAGCCTTGATTCTGATGTATACCACCTGCCTTGGCCTCCGGTTGACCTCGTACTCCAGCTCCCACTGCAGAGACATTCCAGTGCTTTTCTGGGACTGTGTTTACACTGCAACAGATTGCCCTGCTCTCCCTGTCTGCTTCATCACAGTGGACAGTGGTGGGCCTCTACACCCTAGTCCAGAGTCATCCCAATGTACGCTTGTGTTGTCCTGAGGGTGCACTATAAGTGAGCTGGCAAAAGACTCCGAGATCCTCAAGAGATAGTGTCGTTTTCAAGAATATGAGTGTCAGTATGAAGTTTAGGACACAGATATTAAATTCTTACACTATCCTACAGTAACTTTACCAGATTTAGAAAGCAGAAAAGAGGGGAGGTCAATGGACGGAGCATCTCCGTTTCTCTGTTTTAGGCTCAGGAGGGGAGGCCTGCGAGCGGCTCCAGTCATTCTGATGCCAAGATCCTCCCACTCACCACTGTGAGAGCTCATGTGAACACCATGACCTCACTGCGTCTGCCCTTTAAATGAATTAGTGCTGCTGATTTAAAGTTTAAGTCCATGTAAGATCCTAACCAAAAGATTGAAGTCAGATGAAAAGAAGTTTTCATTGCAGGCCAAGTCTTTATCTTAGATGCGCCTTAAATATCTCAATTTTTAATGGGACGTCACTTAGTCGGCTCATAGAAACTTGGAAAGGAAAAGTGACTAACACTTTACTCTAAGTCCCCTTGTTTAGCATTTATGATCAGGATACAAACATTTTATTAGCGCTTTACAACACACCATAATATAATTGTATCAATTCCAACTCCTAAGAAGTTTACTATTTTATATTATTACACCTGTGTTTTATTCTATTGTCCTTCACTATGTTTATACACCGGCCTCCACTGCAGGTGTCCACAGGAGGAGTTAACATTGTTAAAACAATAATAATAAATTTGATTTTATGCACCTTTCACGCAACTCTCTTTACATAAGGATAACAACAACATGTTAATGAAAAAGCTCAACAGTCATTAAAAATGACAGAGAAGTGGTGAGAAAATAGCCTAACACCACTGATAAACACTTACATCTATGGGAAACAACATTATATTGCGTTATTATACATGTATCAAATGTTAGTATACTGCTTATAAATGCTAAATGCGTTACTGAAAAATGTTTTGTTTGTATATTTATTTTTGTTACTATTAGTTAGTTTATATAAAGGCAGATGTTATGGATATGTTAGGGGATAAATAAAGTATCTATCTATCTATCTATCTATCTATCTATCTATCTATCTATCTATCTATCTATCTATCTATCTGTTATTCGGCCAACAGCAGTTGGTTGCAGTTACATTTACATTCTGTTTCTATAGCAACCGGCGTTACCACAGTTCCATAGCCCATATTGTGGCCTGTATTTTTACTAGAGCTATCAACAGAAAGTGAGATGTCCACTATTTTGATAATTTAATTATTGCTGTAGTAATCTTTTAAGCAAAATTGCTAAACATTTGCTGGTTTCTCCTCCAGGAAAGTGATGATTGAATGCTTTTATCTTCTTTACATCACAGTACACTGAATATCTTTGGATTTTGGACTGGTAGGGTGAAACAACACATTTGAAGATGTCACCTACAAGAAATTATATTGGGTATTTTTCCCTATTTTGTGACATTTTATAGAAAATCAATAGATAATAGAAGTTATCATTTGTTGGAGCCCTAATGGTTTATTGTCCTCATTACTATCTTGTAGGTATACATCCTGCAGGGACTTTATTGATCTTTATTGGTAATGAGCATGAGGACCGCAAGTCCATACTTTTGTGAATCTAACTAGTTTCCTTGTTACGGTACTAACTCATTCATTATTTAATAGTTCATTCATTTCAGCCTTTATCAAGAGTTTTTGTGCAGTGTAATAAACATATTATTGTATCTATTCTAAAACAAATATGGACGAGGAAAATCTCCACTTATCTGTGATTATAATTATACTATCAGAAGCCTTGCCATTATAAGTATTGAGTGCAAAATGTGAAAAAAACGTTGTGTATTGTCTCTTTGTAGAACTGTAGCTACCATTGAGGACATCGAGGTCATGTCCGCAGCATTGTTTCTGGGAATGTGTGGGGCATTAACAAACTGAGGGGGAGTTGACATTCTACTATTACACACAAAATATACATGATGGATTTGCAAAGGCAGATTCAGGAAGTCACTGGGCTCAACATACAATATTTGACTGTTTGTGGCCAAAAAGGGATAATATAAGATTTCAATAAAACAAAGGGATATTATTATTCCACCTGAATTACTTTTTCAGGTGAGGTGGAGAAGATTTTAGAAGTTTATTGTCTTAGGAAGTACAAAAAAAACATTTAAATATTCTTTTAAATAAGTAAATATAATTATTTGTATTTATTGGTGGCTATTGTGGTTGCACTGGGGGAATTTGGACTCAGTATTTATAAAATCCTTGCTAATCTTCATGTACCTGAAGCTTCACATATCAACACATCAACATCCTCTGCTCCAGTGTTTTACATAAAGCAGGCAGCTTTATGTAAAACACTGCAAGAATCAGTTTCTCTTCAGCATCTTTCCCACATATTGTAAACATCCTGAAGTTCATCATCCACTTGGATGTAAACATGTAATATATAATAATAGAATAATAATAGAAATGGATATTTCAGTCAGTATGTCTCAGCAAAAAGACATGATAAAAAGAAGCTAGGCACAAATTTGTACCTGTATAACCTGGTAGTGGCCGTGTCATCACAGTATGTGCACTGCAGCATTAACAGCTGGTTTTAATCCAGACATGACCACCTACATAGTCTGTAACTGAGTGCCCATTACTGATATAACAGACACTCTGTTGCTGTCACATTCACCACCTGCTCTTTGACTCAACACAGCTCACCACATGATATTTAAGTCATTATCGCCAATAACTGGCTGTTTGAATGTGCAAAATTGATGTTAAAAATGTTGTTATGTCTTTGTCATTACATTAGGTCTGCACATCAGTGAGTCTGCACTGATCAGCTGCGGTATTCAGTATTTCTTCTTCACTGATTGGATCCCACACAACTACTGGCCATAAACCAAAATATAATTTGTTTTTCATAATTCATTGAGGTAGCTGATCACAGTAATTATGGATCAATTATGTTATTGCAGAAAGATACTTAAAAGCACATTTTTCCAAACACATAACAGAAGGACATACAACCTCAAGAAATGTCTTCAGGGAACTCTATCGCCATCAAGTGGTAAGGAGAACAAGTAACACTCAAAGGAGACTCCAGCAGAGATGGCAGACGGTAGAATGTCATGTTGACTAAGTCTGTCAATACAAGAAGCTGCTTATTAACAGTCTCAATGTTACATAAACTGGTTTATTCTGATCAGAGACTTTCTGGGAAACTCATTTATTCCAGAACTCAATGATTAAACAGCTGTATTTCTGTTTCCCTTTTTCCTAAAAAATGTGGTTAATTTTCAGCTGCACAACAAATACTGTCTTACTGGATTCAAAGACATTAAGTTGCAATAATTACTCACCTTGTTGTTTATAATAGATGTCATTATTTGAACTTGCTTTGCTGTAAGAATCACAATCAGATTACTTACAGTGTTATAATTTGAAGTACATTATCATAATCACTTGATTCTAACAAAACTGGAGGTGAATGTGAAATTCATCTCAATTTAACTATAAATGCATTGAGCAAAATTATTCCATTAAAAAAAAAAAAAAAAAACAGGCCTTGCTTTTAAGATATTAGATTTAGGTAGCACACCACCGTTCAGGTGCATTCTCAGGCCTCAGAGCTCCATCATGTGGCGAAAAACCTTCACTCTATTGCAAGCATACGTAGAATATACTGTACATGGCCAAAAGAAAAGGCAGGCAGCAGTTTTCCTTTGGCATGCTTTAAGACCACCTGAAGCTAAAACATCAGTGCCTGCTTCTAGCTAATACGAAACACGTAGGATCAGTAAAGAAACTTTCCTTTTGGAGGCTGTAGTTTATGATGCTGTCAAATTATATGAAATGTAGTGTTTTGTCTACACCATTTATATAGATGAAGATAGGTCTTTAAAAGAGAGACAATAACACTTCTATCAGTTTCCACACTTTTAATGTAAAAGACAAAACAATACAGGATTTGGTGATACGAAGGAAAAAGAAAATATGATTTGCTTATTTGTCCTTCTCCTTTTGCTCCTTCTCTTTTTTGTCCTTTTCAGCCTTGGCCTCTTCAGCCTCGTGCCGCTTGATGAGTTCCTCTACTTCTTTCTGTTTAAGCACTTTGATTTTTGTTTTCCCGTCTTCCCGTGTCAGGGTGGCGATCTCCACTGAAACAGTAAATGTGATACAGCATTGTGTTATTATATTGCACTTAAGAGAACTTTGGCAACAAGGCAGTAGACAAATCTTGAGGATTGTGATTAAATTACTTATTTAGGCAAATAGCCACCTTGTTTATCAGATGTACATTACTTTCAGCATGCAAGAACAAAGAGCTGACAACCCTTAGGAACTTGGTTTAGAATTTGTCATTTGGTGTTGATGTCTGACCTAAATTATAACTACTGTAAAGATATGTCCTGCATTAACACACTGCGTATCAGTAGCATCATTTCTAAAATCTAAACTCCAAGAGAGTACTATTATTGAATCTCACCTTTCTCTGCTGAGAGCTTGCTGACATCCATTGTTTTGTTGAGGACTTTGACGGCCAAAGCCAGAGCAGAGGAGAGAGTCATCTCTCCCTCTTTGTAGTCCTGCTTCAACATGGACACTGCAGCCTGAGGCCAAGAAGTCAACTCATCAAACACAACACAGAAGAACAGTGTAGCTGAACTCAACTTTGGTGTGATGCACAAACTTATTTCTTCAACTTATTTGTCACTCAAAGTTGCTTTGACAACTTAGCATTTTATACTACCAACAAATTTTTAAATATACATTTTTAATGCCCAATTTTAGCATTATGCTATTCATATTCAGAACTACTACAATTACTTCTATACAACATTGTTCATATTCTGAATGATACCCCAACAACTGCAAGACACTATCTGGTGTATCTGTTGAGATCATCTCCCTGATTCTCATTATCTAATTAATTTCAGACTTACAGCACTGTTATTGCCAATGCAGGTTGCCTTCCAGCCTCCATAGTTGCCGCTGGGGTCACTCTGGTACAGCTGGAAACCGTAGTGTTTGTCCCAACCCATGTACAGCAGAGAAACACCAAATGGCCTTTTTCCTTTTCAGACAAACCACACAGCTGTTACTGAATGCCAAAATCCATCTGTTTTTTTACGCAACAATGAAAATACTCCGTCGATACTCTGGCCACTTGTGTACCAATGTGACATTTTGGTAGACATCTGTAAACATGCAGACTGTGAATGTCAAGAATGACAAAGGTCATGTATAATTCACCTGCTAGAATCCTTCAGCAACATTAAAGTTTAAGAGCAAATAAACTACATAAAGAGAATACTTCGCATCTTACCTCCAAACTGTGTGTAGGCTTGCTTGATGTCACACAGGGCTGTCACCAACTGCTCGCAGGGTATTGGCTCCTGGTACTGCAATAAATATCTGCAGAAAAATTTAAACTTGTCAACAGTTGGTGGTGAAGGTGATAAATGGCTATAGAGAAAGTGATAACACCTGAGAATTCATATCTTCATTTGGCAGGTTCTTACTCAGTCATAATATATTGGATTGGATTTTTTCTTAATTTAAACAATCTTATTCTTGTATTTATGGGTTTGCATATTCAGGCTCTCCTGTTCCAAAACCTGTTAAATTGTTTAGTAAAAGTTGGACACTTTTCCACTGAACATTAAAATATTTAAAATGGAACAAAATCATTTGTTATTAAACTTGCATGGATCCAATATTTAGAAGCAAATCCCGGAATATCCAAAGAGGTACATGGGACAACCCTAAAACTTTAATGGTTGGCAGGTTTTCCTCTGAAGCTTACCTCTGTGCAATTAGCCGCAGTTCATTTGTCAGTACATTGGCGTCTGATGTAATCCCAGCAACACTGCATGCCATGTCTCTGAAAGGGTTAAGCATACACAAGATATCGGTATATAATGTTAGAATAACTGATGTGTTTATTTTTCTAAGTAGTGGGTGCAAAAGAGACCCTCTTTAGCTCAGTTCACTCACTCATTGAGCTTGTAGATTTTCTCAGAGAAGAAAACCTCATCAAGCAGCTTGTGGATGTTGCGTCTCTCTGCTGCTAACAGCACTCCATCGTTGGCTAGAATCCCCAGACATGTTCCAGCGTGACCGATTGCTTCCATGGCGTACTCCACCTGATACAGGCGGCCTGTAAATTACAGTCGCAAAGTTTATATTGACCAAAATAAATAAATAACTAAGTAATGACATGCTCTGAAATATGGCTAAAAGCTAGAAATTGGACCTACTGAATGGAACTTCTAGCCCTTCTTCTTGGCCTCAGCCAACTAATTAAACTAATTAGTACCCCAAACGGTCTGAATTTAATATCCTCAATTTCACAGATCCTCTGGTGGCATCCTGTATTTTAACCTCTCTCTTAACATTTGATTATCAATTGTTTAAAGAATAAAACAAACACTTGCCTTCAGGAGAAAATATGGTGGTCCGGGAATCATATCTGCGAGACTAAATAGCAGAGAAACAACAGATAATGACTGACAGAAACAAGACATATGAAAAACAAAATCTTGCCTGCTTTGTAAAGTTAAGTGAGATTTGTGCAGAGTATAACAGCTACCTACCATTTTTCACGTAACTGGAACTATCCTGCAAAATATAAAACAGTTGTTATAAAGATGAGGCAACCAGCAGAAACCACTGGGGAAATGCAACAGTACATTTACTCAAGTATTTGTACTTTCCTTGAGTATATCCATTTTTCGAGTCCACAACATTTCAGAGCCAAATATTAATAACAGATATTCACCACAACTTTTTATTTTGTCCTACCAACTTTATCATCTCCTGACTGCCAAAGTTATCTTAATATCCTATAGAGGAGCCCGGTTCTTAGGTTGGAAACCGGTAAACTACCTGTCTGTATGGTCCTTAAAATAGCTCCACATCGAGCAGCTACAAAACTAAAAGCATATTATGCATTGTTGCTTCAGTATTGCTTCAGTTTAATCAGTAAGATAAAGCCATTTTAATAATACCTGTTTCAAGGAGCATTTAGTGCATAAGTACTTCTACATTTGATACGTTAAGTACATTTTGCGAAGGGGAGATATCACTACTTTTTTCACATCTGAACCACATCAGACCAGGTTTAAATAAAAAACCACTACAGTTAAACCTTGTCAAATCTGGATGGGATTATCCCAGAGAAGCTAAAGACTCTTTGAAACACATCTTCAGATTTTTGAAACCTTTACTCTATTTGTGAAGACACAAAAAAGAGGAGAATCCGTCGCTCATATGGCAAGTTTAAGTTACCTTTAAGAATCCAGAAACCACAGTGAGCTAACGTAGTTCTGGTTTCCTAGATAAATAAATACATATCTCCTTCCTAAATTAATACGAGAACAAACCGTGAATCTAGTCTCAATGAATAGTTTCGACACAATTAGTTTCACGCTTCTCTGTATCTCGGTGTATGACAGCTAGCTAACTGCTGCTAAAGAGAATGAATCTGCAATATCCGAGCATGCTAATACGCTAGCATGTTGATTAACTAGTTCCATAATAAAGAAAGTCTTCTGGCTGGAGCGCCACAGAATTGAGTTACAAGTCATAATCATGGCGAAATAAAACAATGCTGTAGTAAATAGTAAAGTAGTGATTCATTACCTTAGGTGAACGGTCTAAGTTAGCTTGCTTTGGTCCAGGGAGGGAGCTCCGGCACTTTCAGTTTGATGTTCCCTCACACCGGATGCGATGGCAGGGAAGTAGCTGCTAAACAGCGCCACCTGTCAGTGGGAGGACTGATCGGTATTCTGTGTTATTGTGGCCAGTGCGATGGATGGATGGATGGACGGATGGACGGATGGACGGATGGACGGATACTCCTCTCCACAACCAACTCCAAGTTTTGGAAAATTGTGATGGGTACTTTATACTATTTTCTGACAATTTACAAGGTATACAACTAACTGATTAATTAATTAAAAATAATTCACAAAATAGAAGACAATGAGAACAGGCTTTAAAATTATGAACTTGCATGACAAATGCAGTCACATGATAACAGCCAATCTTATACTCACATACTTTCACTTGTTTCCGATTTTGAATACACAAATTATACTGCAGCAGAGTTCTCCTTCAGCCCTAGAGGGCAGCAGTAATGAAAGAAACTGAAATGTAGTGTGAAGTAAAAAAGGAACAAGATATTCTCCTGCACTGAATGATTAAAAATTGAAGCCAGAAATCTTTCTGCCAGCAAGGCTCCCCGGCAGAAAGCCCTGAAGGCAAACGTTTTCTAACAGCCAGCCTATTCAAAATACTGTATTTTATAAACTAGCCTACTATTTGAACGTCAACATGATCCTGAAAATAATTTTACCCAAGAATAGGAGAATGGTGAAATTATTTTCTGCGACAACACCTTATTTTCCATGACATTTTACTTTTTCTCTCATTTTCCATGTGTTTTCTGTGACTGGTAGCTGGAACGGTTTTCCAGGTTTCCCAGGACACATGGGAACCCTTTTTTAGTTATTGTACAAAAATACATCCTGATTAGTGAAGCTTTATTATGGGAAATATTTAGGAATATGAATCTGGATCTGGTTTTGCAACAAAATACACAGTGATATATGATCATGTTAACTGGGACATAGTTGCCATAATATGGAAAATATTTAAATCCTGCAGTGCAGGTAATGGATGGATGAATGCATTGATGGATGATTGGGTTGATACAATATATTAGGTCTGTGCACTAGTATGAATGACTTTAAAGTAAGTCAGACTCATGACAAAGTGTGTCATGGTGTTGTAGTGTCACCTACAGGTGATATGGCGTAAAGTTTTACAACTGCACTGTTCTCGACTTCTTAAGTTAACTGCCACAATAGCCCCCAGCCCTCACTGGGCAGCTTACATCATCGATTCGTAAAGGCCCAGTGCACACTGACACACCAAGCTGTCATTTTAAGATTTATACAGTCTGGAAACAGTTTATTAAAAACTGCAAGAAAATTAATTTTTTACTTTACTCTGAATGGAGGACTGAAATGGAGAGAGAAAGATGCATTTACAAATATTACTGTTTTGGTAGGGATGTACTGTCAGTCGAACTGTTGAACTGCACAGGCGGGATGAACAATTTTTCCTAAATATATTCCCTCATTTGGTGTTTTGATGATACAGAAGCATCTGCTTTTGGTAATGTTCATACTGACCTTTATGTTTATTAAGCTTAGCAAAGAACACATCTAACAGCAAAATTGATATGAACTTATACAAGAAAACTCCATGTCACCTTCAAAGTCATCACTTCAACCTCATAGTAAATGGCAAATATATAAGATACCAAAGCTGTCCTGAATTACTACAAACGTCTGAATCAAAAGTTTAAAATATAAAGATTTGATTAAAACCATTCTTTTGTCATGCTCCACACTCACAAGATGAAACTAATACAGGTCTTTTTCAGGAAAGAGTTTAATGTCAGATAGTAACTAGCATTTTCCACGTATAATAACAACTGTGGCTCCTGCTTCTCCTTTCCCCCTCATACTCCCTCCTTTTTGTATTATCAGTACATAATACTTTCAATTTCTCTTTGAAAATGTCACTTAGATATTCAGGTGAACTGTACTGTGACCTGGCCTCACCCTACTTGCTCTATATCAAGATAAATAAATGTTTTCAGGTTTCTCTTTACTTTCATTTCATGTGAAAAGACACTTGATCACAGCTTAAGCCTTTTAGACTGTGTGCATTTACTTCCTTGTAGATCTGGGTTGATAAACCTTACACTGACTAAAAGTGGATATACACATGCATGTTACCTGAAACCTTCCATTTAAAATTTGAATGAAGTACTGGACTGCAAATCCCTTTAATTAATTAATTTCCAAAGAAAAACAAAGAAGGTGGTGCAAAATACCAGCAGAAAACAAAGACTATTGATCACTCAGGCAACAAACACAAAGTCCTCATCCCAGTACAAACCAGCAATCATGCTGTCCACACATGTCAAGTTAGCATTCAGCCAATCTGATTCACCAAAAACATCCTAACCCACAGCAGCAGTGTGCAACAATGCCGACAATAGGAGCTAATCTCTTCAACTCTGCCATGATGTCTGTACTGTGACTATACCCAGCTAGCTTCTTCTTATAGCCAGCTGAAGACCCATAGTTGGCGGCATTTGACGTAGTTCCGGCAAATCGTACACATTCAAGTCATGCTCATAGTGCAAGAAGAGGCGTTTGGGGACAGAGTGTACAAGTTAGTGTGCCATCAAAATGGTTTTGAAGCTGTTAAATATACACAGTGCTGCTGCTTTAATTCCAAACTTCAGAAACAGAATCATAATACCTCGCCTTATTTACTCAGCAGCATTGTTCTGTATACAATAATGTAGATAAACTGGTTACAGCAAGAGAAGGCGTGTTATGAATACCATTTGACTGATGTAGTTATTACATGCAAGAATAAAGCATCATAAAGGTTTAATTCACTAAAATCCTGTTTGTGATTTTCATAGACAGGATTTCAAGATGCAGCTGGTGGGTGCTGGTTGGAGTGTGTCCGGTTTGGGGGCCTCAGAATTCTGTCCTTGCTATTTGCAGATAATGTGGTGCTGTTGGCCTCATCAGTCCGGGACCTTCAGCATGCACCGGGGTGGTTTACAGTTGAGTGCACTGAAAATGGTGGCTTGCTCTCTTTGGGTTGGGATGGAGTTTCTCCCCCGAGTGAGGGTAGGATGCAGCAGGAGATTAACAGGCAGATCAGTGCGGCGTAGGCAGTAAAGCAGGCATCGTATTGGATCATTGTGGTGAAGAGGGAGCTGAACCGGAAGGCAAAGCTCTCAATTTACCAGACAATCTTCTCTCCGACCCTCACCTGTGATCATGAGCTTTAGGTCATGACTGAAAGAATGAGACTGCAGATACAAATGACTATCATAAGTTTCCTCCACGGGGTGGTTGGGTTCAGCCTTACAAAATATAATGAGCTGCAACCTTCACTTTAACAAAAGGCTCACTGACTACGTCAATGGAGATCCACTGTATATGCCTGTGGCTTCCTGACCTTTCTATCACGTCTGTTTGTTTTTCTTTCTCTTTTCTGGTTTCAAACTATTGTGTCTGCTATTAACTATTGTGTGCAAAAAAAATTAATAAAAATAAATAAATAAGCGATCACGCTTATTTTCATTCACACAATGTTGCCTGCATGTAGCCTGCGTGACGCTGCCAAGAGAAAAACATAAACAAACACAAAGTATCTCTGCGTGATTGCACACCTTCCTGCTTCAGAGGATGGTTTGTTATTAGACTGATGTAGTGGTCACAGGTACTTGAAAAATTTTTAATGATTTGTTCACTTTAGATTCACATTTGAGGAAGAGGCTGTGAATCATTTATCAGCGTTCCAAATTTTCTGCCACAAAATGTATTTACTTACCTCTCACAGTGCAGTCAGTTTGAACAATTCATTTTACAATAAAACTGCTAATATTATATACCATACAATGATTGTGCTTGGATTTCATTTTTCCAAACATTCAAAATGAGAACACAATATCTTTGTCACCAGCAATTACTATAAACTATAAAACTATACTATATATTGATTTCAGTTTCAGTTTGAAGGAATTCAGGCAAGGTGTTTCCAGAACAAAATGTTATTGTTCACTGAAAACCAGTTTTCGTCGTCTTGCATAAACCTATTGTTCTCAAACATATTTTTTTTTGTTTTTATTGTTCTCTGCATGCCATTGAACTTAGCAGGACCTCGTCCAACTTCTCCAGCAGATCTGTGGGTGTATATAAAAGATGCCGCAGGTGGATGCAAACTGCCGAGAATCTGGAGACAGTCCTTGGCATCATGGCTTTCACACTGGTGCCCCTGCTTCAACTGCTCCTGGTCTCACTGGTGTCTGCATCGCATCACTATGGGGGAACCGTGACCTTCTCCTACAAAGGAAGAAACCCTGATGGATCCCATAGGGTGAGAGATGATAATGTTATTCAGCATTCTCTATAGATAATGTGTGAATCTGTCTTGTATGGGCATCATTCTTGTTATTCTAATAGAATACAATTTTAAATTCAGCAAATTTCAATTTCATTTTTTTCTATTTCCTCAGTCTATTTTATTTTTTTATTGTCTTTTTATCTTGAAAGGCTGCACAAAATGTATCCTGAATTATTATTATTATTTTGCATTTCAAGACATCATCAAGGCACATCGGGGGTAAAAAAAAAACAAAAAACAAAACTAATTAATTTATCTTTTCTTGGTCCACAGTGTCCACAACAGATGCCTTTCATGGTTTTATTGTTTTTTAGCATGACATGTACAGCAACAGTGCATCCAAATTTCTTTATCTCTTGCTTTAAGAATTAAATCTTCAAAAAGGTCCAAAATAGTTTTGCTTTAGATTCCTGTTTTCATACTTGCTGTCAACTGTATGCAAGGTGTCGACTGAAAGTTTTAATTGTGCTATTGTGTTTTGCATTTTTCCTCCAAAATGCTTATTTGTCATAATCAAGACAAAATAGTTAGTTAAATAGTTTGTTAAAGTAAACTTGAGTTCACATGAAATTATTTAATGTTGTATAGTGTCTTTAGTACCTTTCTTTAACTAACATTTGCCTGTTCATGGAAAAAAGAAGAATTTTAGTTAGGATTAGGGTATGTGACAATGTAGCAGGAGGTGGATATCTTGGTTGCTTATGTTGGAATTGGATGACCTTCTGTCTGTAATTTGTGATTTTAAAAACCTGTTTATGATTTTGACTAAAATATGACCTTCAGCTACATGTGTTGCTTGTGTTGTTTATATTAGAAAAGTGTTATGGTTATCGGAACAGATAAACGTCTTCTTAAAATGGATAGTATTATAGAGTGATATAACTGCTAGGTTTATAGAATACAGCCAACACACACAATTGCTTAATTTGAGCTTCTTCCACAGGTCGACATTCGCAACAGGGACACTTTTGATGGGTGTCGGTTCTCCCACTCATGGCAATGTTTCAACGGCAACTGTGGCCAGAACATCAGAAGTCAGAGCGGAGTGCTTGACCAGAGCACCAATGCGCCACAATATAACAGGCAGTGGTGTGAAACTGAAACAGTCGTTACGAAAAAACTCTGGAGTGAAAAACCTTTTCAAGAGAGGTGGGCTATAAATCATTTAAATATTGTTTTATTTATTAAGTCAAATTTGTTCAGTTACTCACATCTATATCTGCAGTATTTCAAGTGTTGTTTCCACATATCAGGGCAGCTAGCTGTTGTTGGATCCCAACGCGCTATGGGAATAGTAACTGGAGGCTACTGACTCATGTGGATTTGGGAACGAGATCTGACACCAGACAACCAAACAGATCACCAGACATCGCCATTCTACCTTTCCTCCGGTAAGTCTCCTGGAGTTATCATGAAACTACTAACCTTTAACTATTTTTTTAAGGAAACTATAGAATTTGAGAATATCCTCCTGCTATCCAGGCGCAACATTTTTTCTAACTCATGTTAATGTGTCTATTCAAGAGTTCCTCAGAACTGCCCACGGACATACAACTTGATGTCCGCTGATCCTGATGGTGACCGAGTTCGATGCCGATATGGAAATGCCATGGGTACAGAGTGCAGCTCGTGCAACCAGCCATCAGGCTTCCACTTAGATCAGGTCAGTTGAAAAATCTTTTTACTGATACATTGCATATTAATGGATTGATGCTATGCCTCTCAACTACTAAATGTTCATGTTTTTAGGACTCTTGTACATTACACTACCACAACACCAGTGCCAATGCAAGAGTTTTTGGATTTGAGTTGGTGGTGGAGGACTACCCACAAGGCCACATCACTCTTGCCTACACGGATGGATCCCGATCCGCCAGGAGTCCACTGCCAAGGAGGAGAAAGAGACAACTATTAATCCCATCTACAACAACCGCAGCCCCATGGTGGTGGTGGCACAGTACAACCACATATCCAACCACCACCGCACCATCAACCGCACCATCAACCGCACCATCAACCACTGCCCCATGGTGGTGGTGGCACAGTACAACCACATATCCAACCACCACCGCACCATCAACCACTGCCCCATGGTGGTGGTGGCACAGTACAACCACATATCCAACCACCACCGCACCATCAACCGCACCATCAACCGCACCATCAACCACTGCCCCATGGTGGTGGTGGCACAGTACAACCACATATCCAACCCCCACCGCACCATCAACCGCACCATCAACCACAGCCCCATGGTGGTGGTGGCACAGTACAACCACATATCCAACCCCCACCGCACCATCAACCGCACCATCAACCACAGCCCCATGGTGGTGGTGGCACAGTACAAGCACATATCCAACCACCACCGCACCATCAACCACAACCCCCTGGTGGTGGTGGACCTCTACAACCACACCATATACCACAACCTCATGGTCGTGGTGGCGGCACAGTACAACCACAACTGCACCCACAACTACAACCACACCCAGAACCACAACACCATACACTACTACAAGTCAGCTGCATGCCACGTCTGCTCCTCTCAGTAAACTACCTTTGCAGTTCTCTTTACTTGGTAAGTAAGATTTTATGCATGCACAAACAAATACTGAAATCAAGAATCCAAGTACGCAGAAAAGCTTGACCAAAAACCTAATTTTGAAAAAGTTCTAAGATCTTTAACATTGTATTTATTCAGTTAAATAATTTTTGCTTATCCACTATGAATGTCCTGTAAAAGCAGTTTAAAAAAGGATTATTAAGCCTAAATCATAGGAAGGTTTTCTCTACACATGGAGGAAAACATTTGATTATCTGAAAAGATTTAGATTATTATATTTGGAGATACCTGGTGTAAACACTTAGTGACATCACAGTATGAGGCCAGAGTGCAAAAGCTTTAAAGTTTTGATCCATAGACAGTGGCACAGTGGCAGTTTACTAGCTCTTGAATATTTGTTTTACTTTGGGATTTCAATTGATCTTTTTTTCAACTCCAGTGGACCCACCTGCTCCCTCATGTCAAGATGGACTCTACTTGCCGAAGTTTGTGCAGCCAACACCTGAAAATGGAGCACGTATCCGCGCAGAGGTCAACAAAGAAGTGGAGATCAGAGTCAAAGCACAAGCTGCATATGCAACGTGAGTGAGAACCAATGTAATCAGTGAGGCCCTGTGGCAACAAAACATTGTCATCATATCAGCAGGTAAGATTAGATCCGTGATAACAAGGAAATATCTGGTTTCTTTTGTTTTCACACAGATTACATGATATCATCATCAGTGGGCCAATGAACATCAGCAAGCACAGGAATACACATGATGAGTTTGCCATTAGGTGGACGCCTATCCTAGATGACCTTGGAGATCATTTCCCAATCTGCTTTGCTGTTGAATCAGTGACGGGGTGAGCCTTGGGTTCATTTCTTCTATGACAAATCAGTGTGTGTGAGAGAAACCATAACTGAACTTTTTTTTTTTTTAATCATATTTTTGCAGGTCTGCAGCAACCGCTGGTCAAACCACACAAAATCACCATCACCATCACTTCTCCACCCAAACTTCACAGTAAGTGTCATTTCTCTGTGTTTGATGTTTTACAAAATTCACCTCTGAGCAACGAGGCAGAGTCCACTACTTTGATGTTCAGAGGTGCAGCTGAAGGATGAAAAAATAAGGAACTTGTTAAGCTGCCAAGATTTAAAATAATTCTCGATCATTCAGAAAAGAAGCAAATGTGTATCAAAAGTTAGATTTAAAGGCTGGTGGCATCTGCATCTTCAAAATTTATCTTAAAATCTGTTATCACCAGGTCTGGCATCTATCAGTCCGAGATGAGGTGTGTTCTGGTGGAGGTCAGGAGGGAGCAAGGTGAGTCACAGGGCTACATCATTGTCAACATTTGGTAGTGTAACTTTAACTGTAATGGTGTAAATGTTCACCAACTACATCACCTCCTAACTACTGCACAGCCGTATGGCCAGTGTAGATTGGAGAACTCTTAAAGCTGCAAGACCTGTTCTTTTCTAATTTGGTGTGTTTGAGTAAACCATGCTACCAAACAAGATTCAGAACCATGACTGTGTGCAACATTGTTCTTTGAATGAATGTTCTTTCCTTTTGTTGTGAACGCAACTTAAAGCTGCATAAAGAAATTTTTGACCATTAGAGGGCAAAAAGACAGACACAGACCTGATATACCATCAGATTTAAACACAGGCCTGAAGTACTGAGTAAGTACTCAGACTGATGTTGCCATGGTTATCCTGGCAATAAACAACTGCAGACAAATAGCAACATTACCATAAAACATATATTAATATAAAATTGAATATATATAATTAATAACACATATTATAATATTCATTATGTTTTGATATAGACACTACTAAAGTAAAAATAAATAAATAAATAAAAATATTGCTTAATGCAGATTTTGTCAAAAAATATTTCTAAAAAATGTCATGATTCATGTGTTTTTTTTCCATATCTCGTTCCAGTTAAAGCCCACGTGGTCTGCAGTGAGTCATCAATGACGGTACATGTTGACAAATCGTCATTCGATGGACTCCACGAGGATCATCTGCGGCTCAGTGATCCCACCAACACTGCCTGCAGCCTCCAGACACACTCCAACAGTACCCACGTCATTGCTGTCGTCCCCCTCAACGCTTGTGGAACTCAGATCGAGGTAACGAAGGAGTCGTTTGTTTCATCACGTTATTGGTGTTGCTTTTTTGTTTTCACTCACTGCATGAGGACTGAATGCATAACTTTTTATTTTGCAGGAAGATGATGATAACCTCATTTTCAAGAATGAAATCACCACGGTCGACAACAGCAGAGACCTGATCACCAGGAAGCACCTGCTGGAGGTGCAGTTCTACTGCGAGTACCCCAAACGAGGAAATGTGACACTGAGCTTCACAGCACACAGAGAGAATGTCACAGTGTGGGAGAGAGGCTTTGGCACGTTCACCTACGACTTTGAGTTCTACCCTGACAACCAGTACCAAACTATGATTGATCCAAATTCATACCCTCTGGAGTATGACATCGGGAGCAAGATTTACATGCAGTTAGAGGCCACCTCTTCAGTCAACAACACTGAACTGTTTGTGGACTCCTGCAGAGCTGCACCATATGATAACCCCACCTACCATCCAACCTACTCCATCATTGAAAATGGGTACGAAAACTTTCTCAAGTGCCAACAAAGGAAACCACAAAGTGTTTGTAAGGATTTGTTGTTGGGGCTTTTGTTTGTAACTAAATCTCCTGTAGGTGTGAATGAGAGTGTGAATGGTTGCCTGTCTGTTATGTCAGCCCTGTGATAGACTGGTGACCCGAGTGTGCTCCATCTCTCACCCAGTATTAGCTGGGATAAGCTCCGTCTCTCTTTTTGATAATTATCTCCCCTTATCTTAAAAGCTATCCAATATGTCCTAATTTGAAAGTCTTGATTTAGGCAACCTCATCTTTGGCATCACCTATGCTCCTTTTACCTCTGTCCCTGTAGTGGAATAGAGTGCAGAGGCAATGTTCTTATCTTTTTTTTTTCTTGCTTTGACTAGGTGTAAAGTGGACCCAACTGTTGAGATCTATTCCCCCGCCCACAACAAACAGTTCAGGTTCAGCATGGAGGCTTTCAAGTTCATTGGACTGCACGATCAGGTGAGCAGCAGATCATAGAATTAGATTTAAGCAGGTGAGAGTAAATGTCTCCTGAGATATTTCTGATATAATGGCAGCGTGTCTTCTTGTATTCAGGTATACATCAGCTGTTCAGTCCTGATGTGTGAAGCAGGAGTCCCCAACACCAGGTGCTCGCAAGGATGCATCAACTCCACATGGCCAAGTGGTCAACACCATCACCACCGAAAGAGAGAGGCTGTCGTCCAAACTGCAAATCACTTTGTTTCCCAGGGCCCCTTGCGCCTAAGGAGATCGGCAGAGTCCCCCGCAGCCACAGGTATGAAAACACAGAGCGTTTTCTTAACAGCACACCTGCCTTGTTTGAGTCCCAATTAGACTTTGGACAAGACTGAATTCAAATTGTGTTTCTCTCTTCTCCAGTGACCAACCTGAATCTGAACCTGGTATTCATTGCTGGGTGTCTTCTCGCAGCTCTTGGCATGGTCTGTGGATTGGCCATGTACAAAGTCAAAATGTCAAAGGTCAAATACCAACCTTTGCCTACATTTGAAAGTTAAGACAGCAGCGTTTGAAGAATTCCAAACCCTCAGTTTGATTTTTTTTTTTCGAGAGGTTTTGGGTGTTCATGTATCTCCTCATATGCACATTTTAATGAATTAATTTTATATCAACATCCTTAGAAATGCCCACATCTATACTTGTATAAGCTGTGGAAATACTGGGGTCAGGTGAAATATGTCTGTGCAACTGGAAAACTTTGGAGAGAAACTTTTATATTAAATGATAGGATGATCAACTAGTTATGCAGCTGCTGGGTGATGTGATTATAGGTGTGGGATCCCAATTATCTTTATAACTGCTTCTACTAATATGTACTACAGTAAGATCTAAAACAAGTATCTTGATTGTTATGTGTAGTCCTATCCAGTCATAATCATTATATGTGAAAACCCTTCAATTGCTTTGGATGAATGGAGAATACCTAACTCACTTATGATATATGTGTTTGCTGGAAAAATAAAAATATATACGCTCTTACACATATTTTGGTTTTTGTCATTTTCTAATTTTTTTAAATGAAACAACAGTGATATGTCAAGGGCTTCAGAAAGTGTGCTCAGTTGATTGTAGCTGCTGTGCAATAGCAACAATGAAAGTGTGTCCCATTTCTATAACTCAAGCCACACTGTGTGATTGTGAACAAACAAAAACATGAATATCAAATAGCTTCACTGAACAAAAAATAAATAGTATCTTTGTGATTCACTGAAGCGTGAACTCCGTGACACCTGTCTGCTTGCTGGGAATGTGTGTTTTGTCTTTGGTATAAGTAGGGTGTGTTTTGAATGTTTTTGTTTGCCTGTTTATGATTCCTGCTCAGTCAGTCATTAAGCCTGTCTTTTACACTTTATTCAGGAATTGTTGAGCGAGTTTGTTGTGCACCAGAATTGGCGACTAGAAGACGTTATCAGAACGATAAGCAAAGTTATATGTTTATGTTAGTTAGCTTGTGACTGGCTGTGGCTGACATATTGTTAATGGTTGTGCTAATGCAAACTCTTGCTCTCTGTACTGAAGGGTTTATATGAGATTGTCATTGGTTCACTGCAGTTCCAAGGTGGAAATACTCAGTCATAGTGTTGACTGCTTATTTCACTTATAATATATCTTTTATTATATAAAAAACACCATATGGACATGTTAACACTTGGGAGGTCTTTAAAGAGTGAGTAACCCGTCACAGATGGGCGGAGTTAATTATATTACTGGGCTCTGAATGATCCAGACAAGACAAGGGCATAGAAAATAAAATTTTATTCTTCACATTTTATTCATTGCTGTTCACGTTAATTTTCATAATACATATAAATGAATATGAATGAATATTTATAAAAATAGGTATATGGCACTTTAGGTCATAATTTCACTAAAAAGAATGTTGTAGGCAGATAGTGAAGCACAATATGTTAAGAACAAACTTTGTATAAATAAGTATAATATAATATTATATAGTAATAGTAATAATAGTAATAATATAATAAGAGCAGAGAATATTCTGTGGAATTTGGATCATACTTCATTAATGAGTTTATACAAAGAAAAAGCTAATGTTAGACTGTGAAGGAACTACACCATGGCCACATGACTTCAATGTCACCACTGCCACTTGACTTGTAGTTTGATTTAGCTCTGACCTCTTCCACAAAAGCCTCCTACAAAGTTAGTAATAGTATGTAAAAACCTGAGTATAAACATAACCAGGATGTGATGACTCATAAAGTCCCAGACAACCTCTGTAGTCTCATTTAGCCACTTGTTAGTTGAGACATAGAAACTTTACTGATTTATTTTATGTCATAGTGACACCACAGATTTTTATTTCAGTGACTGAAACCAAAAACCCATTTAAAATACCCACAAACTTCAGGACGAGGCAACTGGACTAATTTCTGAGTTTTAGGACTCATTCCTTCCCAAAATATAAAATTTTCCCATGTTATACTTACATGGGAAAATGTACACAAAAGCAACTCTTCGCAGTCTGGACAATGACTCAAACTACCAATACCATCTTCAGTCTGTGTCAGAGGTCGGCAGGAGTTGGTATTTAGCTTTGGATCTCCTTGATCGGTAGACCACCACTCCACATACCAGGAGGCAGCCAGCAATGAGGACCAGGTTCATGCCCAGATTCAGGCTCAGGCCAGATGCTGAAAAAGAAAAAAAAAAACGAAATAAACTTCAGGTACAATTAAATGATGTATAATAATATATATTTAAATGAGTGGCCGGCGTGAATGGTTGTCAACTCTACTGATCAGTATGTCTTAATGACTAAATATGAGATTAGAGTGCTGCATTAGCTCTACCTGTACCTAACGAACTGGCAACTGAGTATGTATGTTCACACTCACCTTGACTGTCAGAGGTTTTAGCCAGGTGCAAAGGTCCCTGGGAAATGGAGTGCCTGCTAGTCTGAGCCACAGCTTCTCTTTTGCCACGATTTGTCCCAGAGTTGGATCTGATGCATCCCATAGAGCACCTGGTGTCAGGCATGCCAGCCTCACACAGGATGACCGAACAGGTGATGTACACCTGCAGACACATGAAGATAAAGACATAAAAGGTTATTCGTACATTAGAAAAAAAAAAAAAAATTACCGTCATGTTATTACTGATTTTTTTTTTCATTTTCAGGCAGTGTAAAGTACTGAAGCTTTGATGTTAGATTTTAATAAAATACATTTGTGTTTTAAGGTAACCTTACCTCGTCATGAGCACCAATGAATTCAAAAGCCTCCATTCCAAATCTGAACTGAGATTTGGAGCTAGGGTAAACCTGCACTGTTTTGTCCTTCACACACCTGAGACAATGCAGACACATTGGTTTAAAACAAGAAAAGAATAATTTCACCTAATAACCCACTAGCACAAAAAAAAGTTGCATTCCTAATACAAATGTGTGCACAGATACAACATGAAGAACAGAACTCCCCATGCACAGCCAGAATTAGCGATCAGGTGCAGGTTGGTCAAAGGAAAAATCAAAATTAACTTGTGTACACTTACCCATTTTCGATGATGGTGTAACTGATGCGAGAGTTTGGGTTGTCATAGGGAGTTGCCCTGCAGGACTCCACAAACAGCTCTGTGTTGGGGATGGATGTGGTTGCTTCGATCTGCATGAATATCATCTGTTTGAGATACACTTCCACTGGGTAGGTCCCGGCATCAATTTGATTTCTGAACCGCTGGCTCTGGAAGAATTCAAACTGGAAGGTGAAAGCACCAAAGCCTCTCTCTGAGAAGGCGTATGGGTTTTTGTGCTTGTATCCCAGAGTCAGGTTGGTCCGCTTCGGATAGGCACATGAAAAGGCGATCTCAACATCATGTTGCCTGGAAATGATTTGAGTTGGGTCAGCAGAGGTGATCTCGTTCTTGAAGATGATGTTATCGTTATCCTCCTGAAAGTGAAGGAGACATAAATGGAGTCACTTGCAAAGGAGACAATATTGTTGCCAATGTAAGTAAAAATTTGACTTTTTGTAAGCCACTAAGTGTGGAGAAGCTGATATCTAAAGTACAAAAATCTATTGCTACACCTAAAAAGCCATTGGTTCAAATTGGTGCTCTCATCAATGTTGCCACCAGAGAACAATGTTGACATGCCAGTTTCTTTGTGGTAGGTTTGATTTGTATCTATGCCTCGTCACATCATTTTCAATTGTCAGTTGTCACAACAGTGTTAGCTATTGCTAACAAAAGAAAATGAAAATGCTCAAGTGCAAGTATCTCAAAGTTTGACTTTGGCACTGTGTAGGTCACTAACACAGAACTGAGACATGTTTGAGAAGAATCGTGAGATCCTATGAGTCATATGTTCAGGAGACTTAAATTACACTTATTTAAGATAATTTAGAGAGCTCTTGTTTTGATCAGAGTAAGACACAGGTGAGTAATACGCAGTTGTTCCCTTTTTAGGTCACTATGAGAAAACTGTGGCATATATCAGAAGAATCATGAGATCCTAGGAGTCATAGCTGAGTTTCCTTTGAGCTCTTTCTCTGATCTGATGGTCTCATGCTCAGGAGTTAATAATTATAATTAAAAATGGCCCATTTGTGTCTAGGAGAAATGAAAGAGATGCCTATGAGATCGCTTCTTGGATTTTACTTTTCTATGGGATACCAGCAACAATTTATATTGAACTGTAGAAAAAAAGATGTGGGCAGTGATCAAAAGGTCTGGAACTACCACGTTGTTTTGTGTGCTGTACCTCTACTCTGGTCCCACAGGTGTTCAGTGACACGACAGCCACCAGGTGGGTTGAGTTGGAGTGTCTTGTCAGGTTGCAGGCAGGATTTGTGAAGTCGTTCAGATGCAAGTTGTCCTCATTGCGTCTGATGAGATCGGACTTCTCCACTTCTACCGTTATTGTTGTTTCATTGCATGTCACAGTGGTCTCTAAATAAGATAGGTAACATTTATTAGTTATTGTGACGATGTGGTCGGGGTAGATGTAGAAGCTTTAAACTTAATGCTTAATCTTGCTTCTGTTGCAATGGTCAAATAGAGATTTTCTTTATTTAAGCCAAAAAACTTCAATTGGAAAGCTGGCTTGTACAAGTTCAACACCTGGGAAATATTTTCAGTAAACACGGTTAATGTAAATCAAACTTATTCAACATATTCCCACCCCATATTCTTTAAATATTTATATCCTGAGAGATGAAATGTAGTCAACTAACCATAATGTGCAACATCAGCAATCACACAGCGTAGCTCTGATTGATAGACTCGGTTGTGTCTGGAATATTGCAAAGGAGAGATTGGAGTTAAAATAGTTTCAACAATTTGTCCAGGGAAGAAACACAATAGAAATCAGATTTTAATCTTGTGTTTAAAGTTTTTAAGTATATTTTTTACTCATTTAGCTTGCAACACATTGATCTCAGTTATATTAGTTTATTTAAAACTCACATGTCTCTTGCTTCAGAAACAAAGCAAATAGGAAAATGATCATTCAGTTCATTTTCAGTTGGTGTCCATTTTATGATATACTGTTCTGTGGAGATTCTGTGCTTTGAAATCCCCTTTGGTCCAGAGATAATCAGGTCATGAATCCTACAAGAGAAACAATGTTTTTTTAACTTTGCAAAGGGGAATATTATTCCTAAACATCTCTTCCTGACAACAGCAGGTGAACTCTATTTCCTGTAGGCTCATTAATAGGCTGTAATAAAGAGTGATATTTGTGATTAACTGTCTGTTACTCCCAGTTCTTACAACTAGCATCTAGCTACAGGTCATTTTAAAAATCATAGAGGTTAGGACATCTGATGTTCGCTCGCTCACTCATCTGCAACGTCTAATAATTAGTCGTGACACTCTAGATGTCATGAATGTGCTATGGATGTTTTGTGACAAATTAATCTTTGTTAAATACATTAAAAATTACAAAACACATTGATGCAAAAACAATACTATAATGTTAATGTTAAATTTCCTTACGTGCTGTATTGTGCTGAGGATCTGACTTTGATTTGGAGAGTCTGGTTGACAAAAGCAGGAAGATTTACTCCATTGCTCGGAGTTGGTGACAAGAAAGTGGGAAAGTAATCACCATCAAGGCATGAAGGGGCATGGTGGGCGTCCACTGAAGATCAGATGAGAGGAGAGACAGACTTTCAGAAATTGCTAAAATGTTAATGTTTAAATCAGCGTCATAGATTAGATCATTATGATAATTTATCACATACCAAAAACAGAAAACTGCAGTGGAAGTTTGCTTAAAGGAGCAATCGATGATTGATGATACGTGGTTGTTGTTGGAGCAGCAGTTGTGGTTGTTGGAGCAGTTGTGGTTGTTGGAGCAGTTGTTGTAGCAGTTGTGGTTGTTGGAGCAGTTGTGGTTGTTGGAGCAGTTGTTGTAGCAGTTGTTGTTGTTGGAGCAGTTGTTGTAGCAGTTGTGGTTGTTGGAGCAGTTGTGGTTGTTGGAGTAGTTGTGGTTGTAGCAGTTGTTGCAGTTGTTGTTGTTGTTGGAGCAGTTGTTGTAGCAGTTGTGGTTGTTGGAGCAGTTGTAGCAGTTGTTGTAGCAGTTGTGGTTGTTGGAATAGTTGTTGTAGCAGTTGTGGTTGTTGGAGCAGTTGTGGTTGTTGGAGTAGTTGTGGTTATAGCAGTTGTTGTAGCAGTTGTGGTTGTTGGAGCAGTTGTAGTTGTAGCAATTGTGGTTGTTGTAGCAGTTGTGGTTGTTGGAGCAGTTGTTGTAGCAGTTGTGGTTCTAGCAGTTGTGGTTGTTGCAGTTGTTGCAGTTGTGGTTGTTGCAGTTGTGGTTGTTGGAGCAGTTGTGGTTGGAGCAGTTGTGGTTGTTGTAGCAGTGGTGAATGATTGAGGGAGTTGACGTTTACCCCGTCCTCCTGAAAGGGGTCGCTTAGATGTGGAGGATCCATCAGAGTAGTACAACGTAATGTGTTTGTTGGGAAAGTCCTCGACCACGAGCTCAATTGGATGATATCCAGCTCTAGTTGTGTAGGAGTATGTTAAGGAGCAAGAATTCTAATGAATGGAAAATAGAAAGATGCTTCTGTCATTAAATACTACAACAGCTTTAACAATGTAACTGGCTATCACCCTGTACTTAATGAAAAGACATGGGATGGCATCAATCTGGCATCAATCCGCTCATCTAACTCAAGAAAGGAAGCTAATAAGGATCCGTTAGATCAATTCTCATTTCATTGTTATTATAAAACTATTATAATTACAGCGGCAGGGAAATAACTATGTTTTGTAATGTTATGTAAAATCTGAATTGTTACAGTACCATTCTTGCTTGTCAGACAATATCATTATGGTCTGATTGCTGACACTGTGTAGACTTGTTTTATGATTGATAATTAGCCAGTAAGTATTGTCATAACCATCATGGCAATTAAGGAAAACATTATTTAAATTCATGAACCAGTACCAGGCTGCACAGTGTCACCTAGTGGGCCTCAAAAATCTTGTCTGACAAGACCTGATCATCCATCTTTCAACACACAAAAAAAAGTGACTGTAACTACAAAAACACATCCTCCATCTGTTGCTGATATTCATCATTCATCATTCACTGGATAAGGTGTGACTATCTCCAAATCTCTCATGAAGTGGAGAGTACATTTACATGGTATCCAAATAAACCTGAATTTCATGCCCTGTCCACATTTACACTGATTTTGATGAAAATAAAACTTTTTCTATGCATCTTGGCCTTTGTCCACATGCAAGCGTCATTTTAGGTCACTGAAAATTGATCTTTTGCAAAACTCCAGCCAGGGTGAAGATTTTCGGAAACTTTTCGGGCTTGTGACATTATTGTTGTTACCCTACCAGAACCGATAATAACCTTTTTCAGGCTTCTCATTGGCCAACATGACTTTTACAGTTAGTGCCATATTACCACCTGTTGGTTTGACATGCTCTCCACGGCATGGTTTTGCATTTTCATGTGGACAGATTTTTGTTAGAACGGAGGAAAGCCCCTATCCTAATAAATACCCGTGTACATGTGAACATATGCGTCCTCTCTGTCTCTCTCTCTCTGATGCTGTTGATGGTTCTGACATGTTCACCCTGACAGGTGTTAGTAAGTCGCAGAAACACTGAGCTAACAAATCAGCCTACTTTTGACATAAAATTAAACAAATGAACATATTGAACATATTAACAAGTGAACACTGGAGTTTGGATGATTCTAAATTCTTACCTGATCTAAAGAGAAACCGTTGGTCAGACCACACAGCCCACACTCGTATGTGTTTGAACTTGTTGGTACTCTGCATCTGACCTGGTCACCGTCAGGGTCAAACACCGTCATGTTGAATTTTCGTGGACAGTTCTGGGGAACTCTGTAACATGTGAGTTAGAGTTGGGTTTTGGTTAGGATTAAGGTTGGGGTTACTTTTTTAAGTTGAGATGGTTAAGGTCAGGGTAAAGGGTTATAAATTGCATTATGATCTCACAGGTATAGAAAGACAAACATGTGTTTCATGTGTTACGAATGTGTTTTATTATTCTCGTCTAATTATTTACTGGTCAGATGAAAAACAGTGCATTGTAAGCAACACAGGGATGCATGGTCATTACCTGAGAATGGGCAGCATGGTAGTGACGGGAGATCTGTTCGATTCACCGGTATCAGATCGGGTTCCCAGGTCCACATGTGCCATCATGCTCCAACCCGCCCGTGAGCTTCTGGTGTTTGCTATCCAGTATCCTTGACCATATTGAGTGTTGTAGTAAGTGGGGTATCTGTTTGAAGAAAAATGTATTTGTTGTTATTTTATTTATTTATTTGTTACATTGTATCTCATCCTTGCTGTGTTATGTGAAATGTTGGATCGTCAATTGATTATGTGATTAAGTTAAGAGGGGAAATGTCTCTCTGGTGGCACTGCTAACAGCCCATAAACATCTGATTTGGACAACTAGCCACAATTAGACACTTGTTTGTTTTTCCAAAAAGTTGGAAACCACTGGTTTAATCTTTAATAATGAATTGCTTATGTTTTTTTCAATGTAAAATCTTAATTTGAAAAGTAACAAGTAACTAACAGTCAAATAAATATAGTAGAATAAAAAGTAATGTAGTGGAGTGGAAGTGTAAAGTAGATGTATAAACTAGCTTTCTGAGCAGGGAATTTACCCCAATGTGAGCAGTATAGGACTTCATCTATAAACCCGTTTTAAATAAGTACATCAGCCAGCAAAACAAACCAGCAAAGAAATCAGATGTGATGTTTTGATTATAGATCTAAACATTTATTGTGCATCTATGCTTCTTTTCTTCTGTTGTTATGCTCACTTCTGTCTACAAAATGCACTGATGTAAATCAAGGTAGATTCTTTCTTAGAAATAATATTTCACCTAATCGCAAAGGGTCGGTTACTGTTGAGTTTTCTTTTTGTCACCACCTCGTTCTGGCACCAGTTGAGACCATAGGAATTCTTTGCAATTCCTGCGCTGGTGCTCTGGGTCTGAGACCCACAGTTACCATAGTAACAAGTGTAGCTGTTCTGGTAGCAGAAGTACGTGGCTTGCTTGTTGCGAAGTTCCACCTGCAAAGACATCAGTCTGATTAAGACACTGTAAAAGAATCCCTCTCCACCACTGACATTATCAGATTTGGAGGATGGACATTATCAAACCTGAGACTCTCTTGAAACCCAAAGTTTCATCTTACCTCGTAAGTCCCGTGTGACTTGGTTCCTTTTGGGGTGAAAGTCACTGATCCTCCATAATATCTGTAGTAAGGATACGTGGCCCATGCAGATGCAGCTGAGGCCAGAAGCAACAGATGCAGCAGCAGCAGTGTGAGAGAAGCCATCTTGCTGAGTGGTGCTCAACACGAGTGGTGTATCTTAAGTATTCTGCTACAAGGAAATAAAGGAATTTTTTTTTTTTAAATCTACCTCATTTACTGATAGTACAAAGCATGGGGTACAACTGGTTTCACCACCTTCTATATATACAGGTTACCAGGAACACTACAGCTCTCCTTTGTTCTTTAATTGAATACAATACCAGCTATTGAAAACTGGTAGAACTGCCTTCCCTTTTTATTGCTTTCAGTGATGTGAGAATGTGCCACATAATCCAAATGAAATAACATCCTATCTTACAGGGCAACACTTAGATGTACACTACTTGCCAAAACCTATAACTCATCCTGTGGGCACCCATAAGTGTAAGCTAGTGTTTAAACAGATATTGAATGACAATATAGTAACATACAGTTGTAATCATTTAAAATGTCCTCATAGTATATTGAAAGTTATACGTATGTGGTTGTAATTACCTACATTAATAAACATCTAAAATGTCCTTATATCATCTTACAACTATATTATAACGTGTTATAAACTATCTATTAAATGTTTAGTGCGCATTAGTGCTAAATGAGGAGGGATTTAAGTAAAGATAGGGTGTTATATTGGATGATTGGACAGTACCGTACTGTATATCTCAGCTGGAAAATATTGCCAGAGCTGCCTCTGCAAGCAGTGATATAAAAGCAGCTCTCCCACAGTCCTGCTGCTGTAAGTGGCTGAAAAAAACCCTTACATTCTTAGTTCTTCTTCATTTACAAACTGCCTCTATGACACCCTGCTAAGACTCTGCTTTAAAGCCAAACGGCCACAAGAGAGAAACAGATCCAGCCTGCCAGAGGACGTCAAGTAGTGGATGGCTCACAGCTATTGGAGATTAAATCAGAATAAATCTTAAATTGTGTTTTAGGGTTGTCTGCCGATGAATGAACGTTATGTATCTCAGTAACACCTTGAAGGAATTTCTTCAAATTTGGCACAAATGGTAATTGTAGTTTAAATGTAAAATCCCCCACACAGGTGGGTTTGTTAACCTTCCAGAAAAGCAGTGGTTTTATCGCATTTGTTTCCCATATTGGCACATGCCGGCTACTACTTGGTGTGTGTATCTGGCATAAATTGAGGCAGTTGATTCTGTATGTTGTATAAACGGATTGCATGTGTTAAACGGTGTTAAAAAAGAGGCCCGAGGCAAAGCAGTGACAACAAGAACTTGAAATGTTGGTTCAGACGAAGAGACAGAAGAAAAGAAAGGTCAAGATTAAATTTACTTTAGTATGAACAAACATCAAGCTACAGACAGGGTTGTGGCTGAGCTAAATCCGTCACTTGGCACTGGGCCGAGTGCCACTTGGTACTGAGCTCATTCTGTCATGTTGAATTCTGTGCCACTGTCAAATCTTGCTATAATAATTTATTCATCTACAAGGAAGTAAACACAATTATTACCGACTGCAGCTACGTAATAATGATTCCATTCCATTGGAAAAAACCCACGTCTTTATTCACCTGCTAGTTTAGAGCAAAACACGTCAGCACTAATGTGTATGCAATGTATATGGATTTGTACTTTCCAAATAATTATGTCTCCTGTCTCCTGTATTTCCAATGGGTACCTCAAGTTTTCCTTAAGATAGAAAACATAGAGAAGTGAAGTGACATGAACACATGACTTAGTCATAGCAGTGCTTTGAACTAAATACATACAAGGCATGCCATAATGCAAAAAATGATTGCTGATTTTTAGCAGGTATATGTTTATACAATGTTAGCTACTTTATTTTAGCATATTAGCATGATAACATTTGCTAATTAGCCCAAAACACAAAGTACAACTGAGGCTGATGGGAATGTCATTAGTTTTACAGGAATTTTGTCATTCATAAACCAAAGTATTGGACATATTGGAAATATATCGTGATGATGGCACTAAATAAGAACCGAGGATGGTTAACGTTATCCCGTGTCTTGGATCATGACAATCCAACACATTTGCTGATTACCAAAATCATGCTTGTGCCACATCCTGGGGAACTTAATTGTGTACTTAATTCTGATCTACTGGCCACGCTATAAGAATACTCAAGAAATAACCAAAGACATTAGGCTTCTTCCTCTGGGTACCATGAATGTCTGTACCAAATTTCATAGCAATCGTTAAAATAGTTGTTGGGGTATTGGGGACCAAAGATGTGGACTGCTGAGAATAAAGGAGAAATTCCAGGCGCCAATCCCTGAACAGGTGCAGCTAAAGACACATGACTTAATCTTAAATCTTGGTATTGTTTGTATTGTTGGTTTTATTGAATTGTAATCATAGTTTGAATTCTGATGAAGGCTGCTGCTGAGCCAAAAGCAACATGTCAGTCTCATACAATGTGCTTGTATTTGAACTCCAGTGAAGTTACAGGAAACATTAATTGTTTCCCCTCCGTCTTTGCACCAGCAGGTTTCCAGTAAGCAGCTCACCTTTGTCAGCAGTAGTGTGCCAGAAAACAGAACAAGTGAACTAACATTACCGCCTAGTCAATAAGATAGCATTATTTTGCACATAAATAACAAAAAGTGAATATGGGGCTCCAGCCCCTGATGTTTTGGCATTTTGCCTATGTTTCACACATGCCACATGTGTCTCACAGCAGAAACAGACAGAGAAAAAACCTGTTTATGTCATACTGACATTATACCAGCAACATCACACTATGGAGTCAATGTCTAGGCTGAATCTGAATATGATACAAACATGAAAAAAAAGAAGTATTTTTAATCATTTTAGCAGCTGCATGTGGACACAGTGGCATCTTGGTGACATTTTCTGTCAAAAATAAATCAGAAATTAATTAATAATGAGGAGAAATCCAACATTCCAGTAAACTGCAAACTGTATGTAGAGTGATAGAGCTGCAGCAGCAGAGAAACAGTCAGTGTGAACACACACGTGATTCTCTGCAGGTCAGTGACGTCAGCCGCCACGCTCACGCAACACAGGCAGTGTGATCCAAGCATAATAACTCTTGTGAAAACCTGTATAAAAAGATAATGTTCATAGGAGAAATGTTTGTTGAACCTCTGAACCCGGATCACTGCCACAGACTGCTGCATTCATGCTGCGGACAGTGCACACCCACCTTTTGCTGTCTTGTTCCTCGGTCATGTAAGGTGAAATGATAGGCTGCATTCTTACTTAAGTCAGAGATATCAGTGCATTATCTGTACCTTTGTCACATTCTTGCTTGTCACGGTCACATCCCATGAAAATGTTCAGCTGTGGGAAGCAGCCCATCCTTGAGTAAAGGCTGCTGGACTATCTAGCTTAACCTGATTCCACCGCGATCCAACTCTGTATAAGTGATAGATAATAGATGGATGGATGATTGTTAGATGCTTGATTGGGCCCCAAGTGTACAAAGAAAACATTTCCCATGCGATTGCATCATCACCACCAGCCTGGACTCTTGACACAAGGCAGGTTGGGTCCATGGGTGCTGGTGATAACAAATTCCTACCCTACCACCATCAATCATAACACAGTCAAAGTCTCTGATCACATTTTGTCCTCATTGTGATGGTTTATGTAATCATTATCTGAAGCTCCTGATCTGTATCTGCAGGATTTTATGCATTGCACTGAAAAAAATCCAAAACCTAGGCAAACACTGGGAACTAAGGAGGAAAACGGTAGCAAAAACTGAAAAGCCAAAACCTCTAGGAACAACAGGAGGAAAAGACCAGAGCAACTTC
Organism: Seriola dumerili; assembly: GCF_002260705.1. Taxonomy (NCBI): domain Eukaryota; kingdom Metazoa; phylum Chordata; class Actinopteri; order Carangiformes; family Carangidae; genus Seriola; species Seriola dumerili. Next base: position 5,650,742 of record NW_019174266.1, read on the forward strand.
AAAAATCCAAAATAGCGCAAACAGAAGAACCACAGAATACAGGACAAACTGACAAAGACAAAGGGGAGCACAGAGACTAAATAGACACAAGGGAGGCAAAAGTAATTGAACGCAGGTAAAACACATTAGGGCGGGGCAGACAATCAACATGGAGGGAAACAGGACAAAGACAGGAAGTAAATTAACCACAAGACACACAAGGAAAGTAATGGAAAATAAAACAGGAAATGAAACAAATGTCCAAACAAGTCCAGAAAGTGTTCAAACATTTTGTCCATTAATTGTCCATCCCTGCAAACAATGACAAAAATAGCCTCATTTCAATGAATGAACAAGTCCTATCCAATCCTGTCCAGTCTCTATCTGTCTCAAATTGTAACCAATAATAAAGGCCAATAAATATGCAAACCAAAATTGTGTAGAAGGAAACACACAAGCTGTGTCCGAATTCAGGGGCTGTATCCTTCGGAGGCTGCAATTGAAGACTGATTGCGGCTCAGCAGCACAACTAGAATGTCCCAAGTCCTTATCTTCAGCCCCACAGACAACTCAACGTTATCTGATGTCTGGTTTAAAATCTGATAAACAAATCAGCTCAGTTGTCAGCTCTGGCTTCTTTCATTGTAGATCACTTGGAAATTTAGAATCACTCCTGTCTGTTTAAGATCTGGAGACTCAACGACATGGAAGACATAAATCCTGTGAGTTTAGAGTCAGTCATGAACTGTGCAAAATTCCATGACTCATGACTAAGGCCCAATCCCAATCCAGCCCCTACACCCTCCTCCTATCCACTCTCACTCTGTGCATTTGTGTGGAAGGTCCTCCACATTAAGCGTCATCCCAAACCAATTACCCTTAATTGGGAGTGGGTTATTAAACACCAAGTCTGTATCAGTGGAGGCTGACAAATCACACTCTGAGAGAAGTGCAGCATCGCTTTGAGTCAGGGATGGATGAAATGCCACAAACCTACAAATATGAGTCCCATGCGGTTATTTTCCAAATGATAAGTAATAGGTCGCCTCACCTCAAACAGACATTTCATGAACTATTTTCAGGCCCACATGACGAGATTAGAGCTTGCATTGTATTTTGGAATGAACATGCTGTTGTGTACCAGAGAAAACGGTGCATGTGTTTTTTTATTTGATTCAATGCCTGTATTGTATGATTATCAGAAACTATGGAAAAAAAAACCAAGGATATAATCAGATAAAGATGTGTCAATTAAAAATGTTCAACAAAAAAGAAATGTGGCCACACAAGCATGGGAGTGAGGTTTTATTTATTCAATTAGTAAATTTCCTTTCACAAGCATCATATGTGCCATGATTGTCATGACGTCATGTCATCCTAAATCTTTGTCAATGCTGTGCAGAAGATTATCTTTTAAATAAATATGTATTTCATTTGAATATCATTTCTGAAATATTTTGGGTAAAACCAAATTTCCTGTTTCCATCAGGGAAAGGTGGGGGTGTCCAAGAGCGTGTCAGTGTATTTATACCCTCCCTTTTAATCAGGAGACCCTCCACAGCCGAGTGTGACTCTACACTCCACAGAAATAATAAAAAATAATCAGTTCTTCTTTGAAGCATTTTTTAATTTTTAATCATAAATATAACATTTTAATATCAAACCGAGACTCAGCCCTTTCAGCTATCACCTGGAGTTGCCAGTTTCTTCCGCAGCGACTGAGTTCAGACTGAAGCTGTGATCAACACCTGATCTTCTGTGCTGATCCTCGTTCTTGGCCTCTTCATCAAAACCAAACACACGGTGTAACACACAGAGTGTGAGTTGGTATCACACCCAGATGGTTTGACATGTCTTTAAATATACAGACTGATGACACAGCATCTAAATCTCTGGTCACAATAAAGGTTTGTAAAAACAAGGATTAGACAAGCCTATATTTTATTACCAATTATGACTGCATTAGAAACACCCAGGTTACAGGTTACAGGTTATAGGTTAGTGCACTGTTAACAAAGCCAAACACAAAAGGCCCAAATCCTCAGCTATTACTGTCCATCTTACCTAGCAAACCCCTGAAGATAATTGCTGGGTATGTGTTTGCAAAACAAAACAACAAAAATCCTGCAAGACCAGACTGAGTGGAATTTTGTTTTCATAACAGTAGAAATTCTCTGGCTAGTCTGAAACCAGTTATTGTAAGTGGAGGTGAGGTATTGGAACAATCACAAATAGAAACCAAAACATTTTCAGAAGAGCATCCATTGGTTTCTTTGTGTATGGTGCAATACACCAACTATGTACTTCATTATTTTTATGGCTTGTGCCTTTGGACAAGTGTAGAGAGACAGAGACAGTGATGATCCAGGAATGCATTACACATCTTAGACCACCCTCCCACCAACCTGGAACATCCCATCAGGAGGATTATGATGAGCCTCAAAAGAAAATCTCTTTAAAGGACAAGTTCACAATTGTTAATATGAACAATGAAGCAGGTTTTGCTTGCTGTAATCATTACTCCTGTTCATACTAGCCATTAAAATAATCCTCAGAAGACAGGCTCTGAGCGTCCCTTTTAATTGGCTGACTAATAATGCCTTATAATCAAAAAAGACATGGAAAACTACCTTTATACAATATGGGACCTTTAATGGCAGGTACAAACAGGAGGAGTGGTCAGTGAATGTGAGTATTATTTGAAGACAGACCTCTAAAAAAATGCCCACCACTCCTTTAATAATGAACAACCAAAATACTGTGTAAAACTGAGATTAGCTGGGTTTAGTTCTCCAAGTCTGAATCTATAAGAGCATTGCGGTCTTCTTCTTTTCTCTTCTTGCTGAAGTAACAAACAATCACAGCCATGAACACCACTGATACTAGGAAGGCGCAGGCGAAGACCGCAGTGCTGATGTTGCTGTTTAGGACCTGCTTGATGTTCCAACCTCCTTCACTTGATTTGGTGTCTGGAGAAACTGGGGGAGGACTCACTGTAAGACAATACAACCGTTTTTAAAATAGATAGATAGATAGATAGATAGATAGATAGATAGATAGATAGATAGATAGATAGATAGATAGAGCATCATATAATAACCTGAAAGGCGCTCCTCACTCTTTTTCATCACAACATTATCATGATCGGCTGCTTTGGGAACAGCTGGCCCGACAAACTGCAAAGGACCCTGGGTAATTTCGTGGCTGACCGTCTCCCTGCCCAGCCCTCGCCTGCGTCTGCGGGATGGATTCTTCAGACAGCCCTGGGCACATCTGGAAAAGGGACTGTCAGGCTTGCACAGGATGACGGAGCAGGTGATGTACACCTGTAAGGCGGGAAAGTGAGAGTTTTTAGTTCAGAAGGGAACAAGTGATGCTTTTAATGGGAGGGAACATGGTCATGTTGTGCATCAATTTGCCGTTGCTGTTGTTTGCATGTTGTTTTACAAAATTCAGAGTTCAGGCTGTTTTTGATCCCATATCGTCTGCTCCTTGGTGTACTGGCTGACATTTGTGTGCAACTGAAGTGCATCAGCAAAGTGTAGGGAATGTATGTTTTTGTCTTAGTTTATTTTAGTTTTTTTTTAATGAATGAATGAAACACTATATTAACTAAAGGCAGTAGTGTTGTGGCAGGTATACAAAGGGCACGACTGTCACACCAGAGACCAGGATTGCAGTCCCATCTGTCAAGTCCAGTCTAGTCACTTTTTAATTATGTAGTGTTAAATCAGAACAGAAGTTATTTCAAGGCACTTTTCCAGATTTACCTGGTCATAGTTTCCGGTAAATTTGAAGGCTTGAACCTCAAAGTTGAACGAAGTCTGGTTAGATGGGTGGACTTGAACCGTCTCATCTTCTAGACACCTGTGAGACACCGTTTACGAAAGTCTGTTACTGTCCTCCATGATGATTAACTTAAACATTTTCAAATAAAAAGGCAAAAGCATTTTTGATTGTGATCTCAGAAAGCGTCAGTACTCACCCGTTCTTGATGATGTCATAGGAGAGGATGTTTTCAGGGTTGTCGTCAGGAGTGGCTTTGCATGATTCCACAAACAGCTTCACGTTTGGAAGCTCAGATTTAGCTTCAATGCCCATGAAGATCTTCTGCAGCAGTTTGACCTCCACTGGATAGGCGCTGGCGTCCACTTTATTTGTGAAGTTGCCATCACGGTATATCTCAAACGTATAGCCGAAGCTGCCAAAGCTGGACTCAGTGAAAATGTAGTCTGACTTGTGGAGGTTGTAGAAACTGGAGATACTGATGGCTTTGGGAAACTTGCAAGAGAAACCGATCTTCACTGTCCTCCTCCTGGTTATAATCTCGTTGGGCAACTCGAAGGAGTTGATCTCATTCTTGAAAACGATGAAGTCGCCTTTATCCTTTATTTACCACAAACAGAAGTTGGAGAAAAGCCATGAATAGCTGAGACAGAAACAAACACACAAGATGAATTCTTTTATCTGCTTTTCAATGTGTTTTACAGCTACACTGTTCTTCTCATTGACATCTGCACTTGGTTTTCCTGCTACAACCAATGAGATCTTATTTGGATTTTTGTATAAAAATGTAAATGTTGTTCTACACCTCAACTTTGGTGCCACAGGTGCTGAACGACATGCTGCCCGTGATGTGAGTGTTGTTGGAGGTGAGAGAGCAGGACGGGTCGCTCAGCTTCAGGAAGTTCTCGTCGATGTCCGGCATGGAGGCTTTGTCGAGGGCCACCTTCATCTTATTGGGGGAGCATTCAACAGTCGCCTTGCCTTTAAATCACACGCCATAATAACTCCTTATCATTAAGGGCAATATAGTTTCAGAATATTAATACACATTCATGTTCAAACTTAACTTGTACACATTGCATTGTATTATGTTAGGATTATGAGAATTCCCCATACACGTAATGTTAAACTTCAAACAGAAAGTAAAAAAAAGTGTTAAATCTTGCTTAAAATAGTTTTAACATAAAGTTTGAATTCCTTGAAAATAACTTTTATCGAGTGTTAACTGTCTGAACTCTGCGACTAAGTTCGCAATTTTTTATGGCATAGATCACTGATGATAAACAGACCTTGAATGATAGATGCTTGGGTCACCATGACAACAACACACCTCATCTCTGACTGGCTGAATGACAAAAGTAAGAAAATATGTTTCAGTGCAAAAATGCAAGATGAACAATGAAAATAATTATATCTATGTTACTAATAACACCTGGTGCAGCAATTCAGTAAATGATTCAATGCTTTACCAGACATGTTTTTTCATTATTTAACTCTAACGGAAGAGATTTTAAACATTTTAACTGTAAGATCAAAGAGGTTTGACGTAAATCTTAGTTTGAGTTTTTGTTTGTTTGCATGCGTATGCAAAAAGGCTGCAAGAAACCAGAAAAATAGCAATAAGCAGGAAATTTATCATGTGCACTTTTCCAGTAGATGTAGATAAAAACACTCACGATTCATTTGTCTCTGCAGTGAAGCAGACTGGGACAAATCTGTACAGATCGCTCTGCTGTGGTGTCCAGCTCACAGTGACTTCAGCTATTCCTGAATTAGCATCTCTGAACACTTTGCTCATATTCTGAGGGCCGCTGACCTGGAAGTCGTATATGCTTCAGGAAAATGGAGGCAGAGAGGAAGAAACCTGAATTAATGACCCTCCTTTGACATGAAAGGTCTCCTTGTTTTCTTTTTTCAGTCAGAGATGATGGGTTTTCAGTTGCAAGTACCTGGCATGGTGAGCCTGAGCTTGGGCATAAAGCTGGAACGTCTGACCCACGGTGGCATGAAGAACATCACCATGTGAAGGAGTCTTTGATAAGAACATGGGCTGCACGTGACCAGCTTCACACCTCTGTATTGGAGGAAGGACTGAAACATAGACACAAGAGGCTATCAAGACAGGAAAAACTTTTTTTCTTTTAAACATTTGTGGTTTGTAGTCTTTGGTTGGGCATCATCGTCTCGTCTCTAGAAAAAGTGTCACATCAACTTAATCCTTTGCCTTAATATCCATTGAGTTAGCTTAGCTTAACTCCAGGTTAAAGTTACAAATGTGAGAAAAACCATCAAGTCAATGAAGCCAGTATTTTCAGAAAAGTAATATCAAGTGAATAAAGTAATCAATTTGAAAACAGGGTATAATATAATGAGAAAGAAAGTGTGACTTAGACGGACAAAATGTTGTGACATTATGGAAATAAAATCATGATATTTTGAGAAAAGGTTGTTACTTTACATTACCAAGTAAAGTTGTTGGTCTCATCAAAATGTGACAAAAAAAGTTTTCTCTTAAATTAGAACTTTTTTTTAATCATAACTTATCATAACCTTTTATCTAATATAATTACAACTTTATTCTAGTAATATTATATCTTGTAGGTTTAACATTGTAAAGTCTGACAATGTTAAAAGGAGCAAGACATTTCTAGAATTCCCCTTTAACTTCTGTTTTATTGTGTTCAGGTCAAACCAAGTTTTCTTAAGTCAGACAATCGGCCCATTTGTGTCACTTCATTGAAGGTAAATTTTATGGACTGTGTGTTTGTGTCACTTACCCTCCACTGAGAACTGGAGCTTGACTTTGCAGAGAGGTGGTAAGTTTGTGTCGGACACTTGCCGAGATGCCGATGTTCCATCTGCATAGGTCAAAGTGATGTTTGTGGCAGAGAAGTCCTCCAGCATCACCTCAAACACCTGCACACCAACACTGATTTGACCTGTACTCGTCAGTGTGCATGTAGTCTGGAAAGACACCATGAGTTAATAAAGATGATTAAAATGATTAGTATTAAATTAAAACATTTGTAAAACTAATAAACCATCAGAAGAATATTTTTTTTAAACTACATTTTATAAAATAAGGTCTATACATGCTGTAAATGTGTAACCATGACACCGAGTATAATGAGAACATGCACAATTAAGATTCCTATATTTAACTAAAGTGAAACATAATTTATGAAAACATAATATTAGGCTACTATTTCACAGTTTAGCATGCTTGAATGTTTGATCATCGCAGCCCCTGTCGGTCTGTGATCGTGTATTTACATTGTCCAGAGTGAAGTTCGAGGGAACTGGAGCGTCTGAACTGAAGCGGCATCTCACGTTATCTCCATCTGGATCATGGGCCAGAAGACGAATCCTTGAAAAACAGTTCTGAGGCACCCTGTGTGAAAACACAAACAGTTTAATAATCATATTAAAACAGTCTTCAGTTAAGTAGTTTCGTAAAAAAATAAATAAATAAATCACTTCAAATTCATCACTTGATGTATTGGCTTATTTTGGCTTTTTTGTGTGTTTGTTTCTTAGTTTTTTCCTTAAGGAACTATTTAAGGAAGAAGAATTACAAAACAAAATGTAGGAGAATTATAAGGCCAGAGACATATGATCTGATATCAACCGGTTGGACGCCAATAGGAGTTCAAGAGCCAGTGTGGGAACAATAACAAAAGATATGGTCAGGAAGTTAACTGAGCAGGCTAAGATACTTAGGTTTGGTGGGAAACATCTGGAAATAGGATATTGGGTAAATAGGAATAGATATAACGCCAAGGCACACTGCCAATAAGAGAACGATGACCTGGGAGGGTGTCATGGTGTGCTCTTCTGGCAGAACACCATGACATCCTCCCAGGTCATCGTCATCTAACCTCTATTTTCACATATGATCTGCAATTTACTGTTACGTTACTGTTTGACACATTTAAGCCACATTTTGATCAGAAAACAAAAACAAACAAAAGAACAGAATAACCCTGTCTGAATTGTTCATTCAAATGTAAATAAAAAAAGAGACAAAAAGGAAAAAAAGAAAGCTCTGACAGATACAAAATATATCTTACTGATGTTGTTTGTGCTCTATACCTGCAGAGCTCTGTCATGTAGTTCTCATACAGAAAAGACGAGGCTCGTACCTTAAAGAAGACACAGTTGTTGTCACTGGACAGCTGTTGAGGGCGTGTGAGTCAGATCGAGTTCCCAGGTCCAACTCTGCATGAGTCGTCCAGTTTGTTTTCCCGTTGACATTAGACGCCCAACAGCAGCCTGTGCCCCTAAACAGAAGGAGGTGGAAGGTGTTATCACTCATAAATACATTTACACCCTCACGCCCACATCCCCGTGCCAGCTGGGAGCCGACAAAGATGGAGCCGCATCACCGAGCTCAAGATCAGTTTCTATCACACCTACATTCTATTCCATCTGGTCACATGTTTTTGTCACGTCATAACTCAAGAATTCATTCACTAATTATAGCACAATTTATCTCATATGTCTAACAGGATAAAATGATGGAAGTGATTACATTTTATTTCCAAAAGGTCAAAGGTCAACTTCACTGTGACATCACACTGTTCTGCATAAACACCTCTGGTCATTATTCAACAATGTAACTGAGATGGGGATCTCCTACACTTGGCTGGTTGGTGGAGGGATATGACCACAAGGTGGCGATTCTACTTTTTTCTTACTCTTCAGTGTTCTTTGTGCTTTTCTTTAAAAACACTGAATGCTTTCACTTCTTCAGGCATCTACAAATCCTTAAAATGAACTGAGGCTGAGGAGAAAAATCTGTTTTTGGTTGAACCACTTACAATTTAAAAACGGTCATTTCTGCCTCATGCAAAATTGTTATATAAATAATTTGCTATTCAGATAATTACAATACTGCTGTTTTTTTCTTCAGATATTATTATTATTATTATTGTTGTTGTTGTTGTTGTTGTGAAATTTGCTTAGAAATTTGCCTTGCTATCATTTTATTGTCCTATTTTCAGTCTTTTATGTTTTTTTCTATCTGTGAAAGTACTTTGTAATTTTATTTTGAAAAGTCCTGTACAAATAAGAGTTAATTCTAATGCTACCATACTACACCGATCAACAACGCTCTGCCACACCTGCAGAGCTTTCTGATGTAATTTTGTCTTCAGCCTATGAGGGCCACCACAACTACATTCAGGCTACACTCTAAGATGAAAACACAACAGATGTCTGTAGAGCCTGATGCCAGAAAAGGTTAGTTCCTGTGACATACCTCAGAGAAAAGGAGGTTTTATTCGTTGACACGGTTGCTGTTGTGTGCCCTTCAGACTGGCACCATCTGCCTGTGTCATCCTGATCCGTTTGCAGGACGTTCGACTTATCAAAGCTCGTGCAGACCCCTCCCTCACATGTGAAGGACGACTGGTCTTGACAGCTGCTCCTTCCATTTTGTCTGTGATAGAAGGTTACCTACACTTTGGGAGAGTGCAGTATTGATACTGTGCAGAAAGAGTAACTTCAAGTTTTCCTCAGAAAACAGGGTGAAAAACAACATCCATGTTTGTTTAGTCAACCCAATCAATCTGGGTTTTTTTTTAACAAATTCGTCAGTGCTGTTTGTAAAAAATTCAAAAAGCTTTGTAGAAGCAAGTCCATAAATATTTTGTAGATGACAGTCATGCAGGTGTTTCAGCGCTTACTACGTGGCTGCATGGTTTCTTAAATCAGTAAACTTGGTAAACTACAGACTTTTCTGCCTTTTCTGACTTTTCAGATTCAGTTTACTTCAGCAAATATGTTTTCTTCCAAACAGCATAAGTTGATTATGAAATCATTTTTGAAAAGGTAGGCTTATCAATTGCTTTCTCTGGCAGTTCTCTTTTATAAAAAATTTCAAAAATATGAAAATTTATAGACGGTAATGATAAAATTACTGTACCCTAAATGTCCCATTGTTCTTCTTCTGTGGAGGCATGAAACTGATGCTGTCTCCATAAAAGCTTTGAGCCAAAGCAGTCCCCAATAATGCGGACAGCAGCAGGAAAAGTGCACCTGCCTCCATGATGTCTAACCGAATCTGTTCATGCAAAAGCTTGCTCAGTCAGTTCCAGTGTCACAATTGGTAGTTCCTTTGAAATTCACTCAACAGGTCTAACCAGATCTGCACCAAACTGAAATTTCAGTTCACAATCAGTGATGAAAACAGGTTACATGTTGCAGGACAATAGGGAATTTTTTTGGTATGAACTTTCATCCACTGGTTTGGGTTACATTTGTCAGATCATGTGATCAAAATTAGTAAAGCAAAAATTGTCTGATCTCTTCTTCTAGACAACAAACCCTTAAGACCAAATTATCTACAAAAAGAAAACCATTTCAGTGGGCAAATTACAAAGGACAACAATCAAGCCAATGTACTACTTGATCACATATGTAAGTTTTTTAAGCATCAATTTAGAGAAAAATATATTTGTGTTGAAACAATATCTGCATCTATTGCATTTATTATTCTATATAAAATGTGCAAGAGGTGAGAAATGATTCTTCAAGATGAAAGGCAAACAACTGGGATTTTGCTAATATTATAATTACACATTAGGGGAAAAAATTACACCACCAAGGTTAGGCTAGATAGAATATAGAGATGGATGATTAATTCAAAAATGGTTCAATCCAATTTATACATTGGCTCTGACAGTTCAACACACTGCAATTTACAAAAACACATGCAAACAGATAAAACACAAGCAAATAAAAAAACAACTTCAGCAATTTGACAACACGTGCTCAGTATTTAGAAATAATGCTGCAAAATGAGAAAATACAACCAAATCCAAAAAATCCAAAAAGAAAAAACAGGAAAAAACTATGGTGAAACAAGTTATATTTTGGTGTATTTTCTATTTTTGGTTGTGAAGATATCTACTTAATTTGCTGGTGTTTTACCTATATCCATGTGTCTTCCTAAATTGTATTGATGTATTGAGTACATAAATGTATTGAGCCCTGGGGGCCACTGTAAATTGACTTTAAATTCCCATTGGGAATAGAGGAGTTTAGAAAATTTAGCCCATAGTAATTCATAATGAGATTTCTTAATAGCCTTAGCCTTTTGATTGGACCTAACTAATCTTTCCATTTCATCCAATTAAGGGCCTAATGCTAATTGGTTGAGCTTTGAAAATAGTCAGACCAGGTGTGCAAGGAGTAAAAATGGAAAAAAAAATATTTTGGAAACATGGTAAATGTTCTGTTGCCTGTGAGGCAATTATTTCGGGTAAACGAATAACGTGTGTTCAACGGCGACTGTCATTAAAGATTTTCGCTTTCGTCAGATTTTGGGCAAACGATGACCCGTAGTTACGTCAGTTTGTGGAAATTGTCAGAGGGACAAGATGGCTACGGAACCAAATAAGACTGAAATCCTCACCATTTTCAAAAGATTAAGATCTATTCCGACAAACAAGGTAACCGAATAAGACGCTGCTGCTATCGGTGTATCATCCTTTAAGCCTGTTCTTTATTGGCAGTTCGTCGATTATTTCGATCTGTCCTGTAAAAAGCGGTTAGCTCGCTGGCTAACTGTTATCTAGTTAGGCCCGGCTACACGGTCGGAAAACTAACGGGAGCTAACGCTGCTAGCCTGCCGGTAAAGCAGTCAAACATAAAGGCCACGTATACGATTTGTGTTCGCCGCGGTGGCTAAGCAGTTGGTTAAGATTCGCTAGGCTTCAGAAACGACAGAAGAATTGATTAACTGGTTAGAAGAAACGTCAGCTATATCCAAAACATGGCATTTGTAACGTTAATGTACACATTTGTAGTTTTGAGGCATTTGTCGTTAATGTTAAGTTGATATTTGGCAGGATTGTTTCTTGCCTATCAGAGCCTTGGTATCAGTTGTACAGTGATTAATATAATATGTTGTGAGGTGGCTTAAACGAATGTGTATGTTAAATGATTTTTTACACTGTATCGCGTCAGGGTCTGTGGTTTGACACTATGCGCATTAGACTGGCAGCCTCTGTTTTCACCATTAAATCTTTACCTGAGGCCTTAAAAAAAAAAGCAAACCCACAATGATGTATAGGATCCTTCACCTGTCAACATTAGGGTTGCAACTAATGGTTATTTTTCATTATCTGTTAATCTCCCAGTTCATTTCCTGATCGATGTTTAATCTATAACCTGGCTAAAATCAGGAAAATTAGTCAAAAGCGACAACTTTAAATGACTTTTTTGCCTGACCAACAGCCAAAACCTAAAGTTATTCAGTTTACAACGATCCTTACATTGGTGAAGCGTCACTCGTCCTTCACTTGTCCATTTATCTTTGTGAAGTTTAAGTTGTGTGGCCTTTAGTCTTTGTCCCATTACATGACTGCTAGTTAAAGGTTCCTCCGGTTCTTATTGATTTGGCCAGTGAAGTACTTGTACACAATCCTTATTGTTTTCACTGTTCTCGATTTCTGATTTTTTGGGCTTTTTATAGTGGAAACTGACAAAAAGAAAATAGTCACTAAAATATCTTTATAAACTAACTATTAGTGGGTGTATTGTCTGTGAGACTCTATGGTGCATTTGTAGTTACCCTGATGTGGGTTGGTACTTGAGCATTTTCTTTTTGATTTACATTAATTATAATATAGCAGTGGAGGTTAAGCGTTTTGCTGTTATGTCTGTCCTACAGAACAGAGTAGGTAACCCTCCTCTATTGATCTTCAATAGGCTTCTCTCTTTTTTGGTTGTTTTGTGGAGTTATTTATTATCTACATAAAGGATGAATGGTGTTTTGTGTTGCTCAGATTGTGAAAAGTCATCTAAGACTAACTTGTGACTGTCAGCTATGTATTTTGTAATTCTGTTATGCAATAAAAAATCAATAGTGCCACAGTTGAGATATGCAACAAAGGTTCCTGGCCAGGTTCCTGCATCTTAAACACTGGTTGTGTTGCTTATAGATGTCATTAAAAATGTAAATGTAAAAATAGTTAACTCTGCCAAGGAGATTATGTTTTCTGTTTATTTGTCAGCAGGACTATGCAAAAAGTAGTGAACCAATTTGCACCAAACTTGGGGGAGGGATAGGGCATGAACCCATTAAATTTTGAAACAGATCCAGAAAACGAACTATGAATTTGAATTTTTTCTGGTGTATGTTGTTTGACATTGGGCTTGGGGGAGGTCTTCACTCTCTGAGTGCCCTTCTAGTTTTCAAATGTTTTGTTCTTTGCAGGTATGTTTTGACTGCGCAGCAAAAAACCCCAGCTGGGCGAGTATTCCCTATGGTGTGTTCTTATGCATTGACTGCTCTGGCATCCACCGCTCACTGGGAGTGCATCTCAGCTTCATCAGGTAGACTCAACAATGAACATAGCTGTCAACAGATAAAACCCATACTTCTCTAACAATTCTAGTCAACGGTTGAGTAGTCTCTCAGAAAAGAATGCTTGTCACTTTAATTGCTGGGTACAGTGAAGATGTCTGTGCTGCCGTCACTGGTCAGAAGAATGTAGTTTTGTCTTTCGACCACAGTTTGTGAATGACTTATCAATGGACACTTAAGCTGACTTTATACTCTGTCCAAACCGCTTGTTGGATGGTCAGATAGCTTCAGCAACCCCACCACCACCACACTTCTCCAGTGTTAGATCAGAGGAGTCTTTCTGTAACTTTGTGAAATAAAAGATCCAACATTGACACACACTTCATGCAGTGATTGGCCAGCTGTGTGGAAGTGAGAAAGGAGCCAGGGTCTGTACTTCTCTCTCAGCTCGGTTTTCCTTTTGTTACACAACTAATGATGGCATTTGTCATTTGTAAAAACAAGTGCAGCACTATCATTGTTTCCCTCGACTTCTCACTCCCACCTTCCAGTGTGGATGTTCAGACAACACATTGTACAAAATAGTTCTGACTGGGTTTAAACTGACTGACCTGCAGTGCCATGATCATGTGCACCTGTCATACTGGAGGGCTGACTTTCCATATTCCCCCCTTTTTCCCTCAGATCCACTGAGTTAGACTCCAACTGGAACTGGTTTCAGCTTAGATGTATGCAGGTGGGAGGCAATGCCAATGCGGTAAGTCGGACCAAGCCCCTAAGTAAAATCACTTAGGATCTTAAATGTGAATGACCCATGTTCCAGGAAGTGTTATTACCTGTAATTAAGAAACTCCTTTTCTCCTCCTATCTGAAGACTGCATTCTTCCGCCAGCATGGCTGCTCTACAAATGACACCAATGCCAAGTACAATAGTCGTGCAGCCCAGATGTACAGGGAGAAGATTCGGCAACAAGCAAATGCCGCGTTGTCCAAATATGGCACAGATGTGAGTATAAATGAAGTGGAAACAGTTCTTGGAATTTATCATATCTTGTAGCCCAAGTCACAACAGATAGATCATTTCTTTATGGCACAGGAGTCAGGAGTAGACAGGCTGTATCCTGGGCTTTGTTGGTAAAGCTCCAATGCTGGTTACTTGTTTTGTTTATTATATGCTTCCAGGTAGGCAATAATATTGTACATTGCGATATTTAGGCTGCTCTGTACCAGTCCTGCCTCTCAAATAAAACATAAAAGGCTGAAATAATCTTGTGAGCACATTAATTTTGTTTTGTTAGTGTTAGTGTTAGAAGTTTGTAACTTTTATGATCCAAGATGTTTCAAATCAAGTGAAATATTTACATCTATTATGTCATTTTTTGTGTTTCTTAGTTTGCTTCACTGATCTGATCTCTGGTCCAGCTCCTGTCACTGTTAGCTAACAGCTACACACAGTGTGACTGAGTCACTGTTTTGATTTTAATTTTACACCCCACAGGTACAACTCACTCAGTGATAATAACTGAAATTGCCTGGTGCCCTGTGGATCACTGACATATTACATAATAGTGATTATCAGAGTCTGAGCCACATTAGCAGAACTAGTTCAGAGTCCACAGGGTGTGTGCTAATGACAGTATATGATGATCACATCAATGGCAATATACCAAAAAAGTAAAAGTCAGAATTTTAAACTTCCTGTGTGACTATTAGTCATTGAAGTTCGTGTCTCTAAGTGAAACTAAACACTCTTCCTCTCCTCATCGCAGCTATGGATTGACTCTTCTGGAGGAAGCACTACCACAGCCCCTGAGAAGAAAGAGACAGACTTTTTTGCCGAACATACACAGGTTTGTTTTTCTGCAAAATCACAGCCTGCGACCATCTTCAGTACGTAGGTCTGTGATAGAAAATGTTTGCTACATGCCAGGGAAGGGAATATGTCATTTTCAGTACAGGAATATTTTCATTTTTCTATTATTTCCACAAGAACCTATTGGATATTGGATTTTTTTGAGACTGATGCTGTACAGTTTTTTGAGGTAAAATATTTTGTTATATTTCAATATAACACAAACAACATTTTTATAAATATCTTTTTAATTTGATTATTAAACAACTGTGACCAAGATATGACTGAGCTGGACATTTTCCAAAAATGTGACACTAATGACGAATTTAACAATAAGTTTGAAATTATAAACTACACTGGGATCTAAATTACTATCAATAATGACATTTAACAACAACATAAATATAAAAAAACATATTTTAAAGTTGAGATAAGAAAAATACGAGTGAACTATATAATAATGCAGCCTGAAAATGGTTATGAAAAATCTAAACGGTAATATAAAAAAATATAATAACAAAAATAATAATGTGATAAAAAGGATGCTGTTTCGTGAATTTCTTTTCACTTAATTGAAAGTACAAATACCCATTTAATTTGTTTCCCAGCCTGCTAACGACTGGAGCATGGCGCCGTCCTCTGAGCAAGAGCAGAATGGAGCCACTGTCACCCCACAGCTGACGGACACAGCACCCAAAGGCCAGGATGACAACCGTTAGTATAACAAACCCATCTGTTGCCAAATGTGTTTCACTCATTATGAAAAGTGGCTCTTTGAAGATTTTGAAAATAAGTCAGTCAGTTTACACGTAATAATAAGCACTGTCAGCCTGTGAAGTCAATTGTGTAATGTCTGTTGTGGCTCTGAAAGAAGCTTTCCAAAGTCTCAGAAGATGACCCTGATGATGTCATAGTGATGTCATCAGGGTTATGTTGGCCTCGGCTGAGGGACTACATATTTTTAACAGATAGTCTGTGTTGCTGGACATGAGTGTTCAGTAGGCAGAGAGAGCCTGATGTCAGGATGCTGTTGGTTGCAACATTGGAAATGTGGGATTGAGGAGATGTCAGTATCTGGCCTCTCATAAATCTGTAGTTCTGGAAGGGTTTTTTGTTGAGCATTAGATTTACATATTCTGCTCTGACTGCCGCTATTTTGTTGAAGTTCCTTTCCGTAGTGAAGTCATAAACAACTCTGTGTTTCTGTTTCTGCTGGAATCAAGATGATGGCAGTTGACTCTCTCCTGACTTGCATTGTGTCATAAAGTTAAGTGGCCCTAACTTTCGCTTGTAGTGTAGCTGGGGGCTTTTTGACTCTGTCACGCTCAGCGGGGGCCTGCAGGGCTCCAAAGCCAGGTGTCTTTCACAATGAACAGCAGCTGTTACTGTGGCAGCTTTTTGTGTGAACACATAGTTATACTAAATCACTGGGGTGCCACTTTAAAATTTCAGTGAATTGAAATGGCTTCACCGGTTCAGGCTTTGAATGAGGGAGATTTTGCTGCACATCATACAGCATCAGCTGGAGATGACACAATTTAGACAGTCCAACAAACTGTGGAATGAAAATTGAAAATCTTTTGTTTTATTATTATTACAAATGCTTGATGTCTAATGGTTTTTTTGTTTTTTTTCTCTCTAGAGCCAGAGGAAGGACCGAGCATTGATGGTCTGAGCACATCACCCAAAGCTTCCATTGGTGAGTCTGTTCGCTCTGATTAATGACACGAGCACTTTCCTGCTCTCTCGTGACGTCACCACTGTCATCTGTAATTCCCCTCTCACGTCTGACACTTGCTCTCATTCAGTGGTACATACTTGCAACAGTTTCAGACTCAGACTCTGCAGCCTCATCTCTCTCTGTCTATCTCTGTCTCTCTCTGTCTATCTCTCTCTCTCTCTCTGTCTATCTCTCTCTCTGTCTATCTCTCTCTCTCTGTCTATCTCTCTCTGTCTATCTCTCTCTGTCTATCTCTCTCTCTCTCTCTCTCTGTATCTCTCTGTCTATCTCTGTCTCTCTCTGTCTATCTCTCTCTGTCTATCTCTCTCTGTCTATCTCTCTCTCTGTCTATCTCTCTCTGTCTATCTCTGTCTCTCTCTGTCTATCTCTCTCTCTGTCTATCTCTGTCTATCTCTCTCTGTCTATCTCTCTCTGTCTATCTCTCTCTCTCTGTCTATCTCTCTCTCTCTGTCTATCTCTCTCTGTCTATCTCTCTCTGTCTATCTCTCTCTGTCTATCTCTCTCTGTCTATCTCTCTCTCTCTGTCTATCTCTGGATCTCTCTGTCTATCTCTGTCTATCTCTGTCTATCTCTGAATCTCTGTGCTTATCTGTACAAACAATTTTACTTTCTTTTCTACACAGTCAGCACAGTGACTGCAGATTATGGAGTAGTGGTTGTTGCACTGCAGTTTTGGTCAGTCACATACATCTGTGACTTCTTTGCAGGTGCAGGGTTGTAATTAAACAAAATAGCAGCTATTGGACACAATTAACAACAAAAACCATGACCATTTGTGTCTCTTTAGACCTGTGAACATGAATCTTACCTTTTTATTTCCAAGATGCTCTCCGTTAATTAAAATAACACAACTTTGATAATAATACAAAAAGATGCAATACATTGCGCGACACAAAACATGATAAAAATGTATAAATAGGAAAACCACAAACACAGCAGAGGATTCAAAAAAGACAAATCAGAGAGAAACAGCTTTGAGGCAAATCAATTAATAGTAAATGACTAATCTATAAATGTCAAATTTCACAGAGTCTGAGGGGATGTCTTGTGATCATCAAGAACCCGGACACTGAACAACAGCATCAGTGACAAACTGTCCAAGCAGCAGTCTGTGTGTTCATCTAGTCTGAGCTCAAACCTTGTTGATAAAGAGAAAGGTTTGGATTATGGATTTGAATTGTGGTTGTGGTGACTGGTTTGTCTTGTCCTGTAGAGGAGAACATGCGTTTGTCATCACAGGAAGAATGGACACCCAAAGGTGACTGGTGTGAGCATAGCTGCTGTTTGCGCCGGCTGGTTTATGCCTGAGACGCATGGTTGTGTTGCTTGATTGACATCTGCGCAGCTGCCTCCCCTTCTCCATCCTCTGCTTATCACGCACTGGAAGCGGCTCACTTTGCAGAGATTGAGATAGTTGTGTGCAATTTTTCTTGTAAGCTCCTGCTGTCAAACGAGTTTCTCTCTCATGAGGCAAAGTTCAGTGTTTCTCAGCCATAAAACTTGAACAGAGGCTGGTGCATTGTGCAAAACGAGAACAGTCACTGTCGCACTGTCTCACGTACCTGCAGGTAATCAGTGTGTGGATGAGAATTTTGAAACAAGTCGACACTGTGGCATCTCATTGACAAATGGTCTCAAAGGACTGATTCTATTGATAGTAGTTGTCACAATAGATGTGTCCTGAAGAGTCTGTAATTTTAGTTCCTGTCCTTCTCTGTTAATTTTCTCACAGACATACTGACTAGCAGACAGTGGTGTTGTGAGAAGGGGAATGTTTTCATCTTGTGATGCAGAAGATGTGTGGTTCAGCTGTGTTTTTTTTGGGAAACTGAGGATCAAAAGATCAGTTTGAAATACTGTACCTTTGCATCGGCTTCCTTAACAGAGTGTCACGCTTTGTGTTTCTGTAATGAGTCGCAGTTTGGGAATTAACAGTAAAAACCCCACTCTGTGCTGTTTCTCTGCAGTGGGAGCTTTTATCAATATTAGCTTGTTTTCTTGAGCTGGTGTGTTTTTTTTTTTTTTTTTTTTTCTTGCTTTGATTTTATGTCATTAAAAATATCTTGAAGATTTTTTTTTTTTAACAGATTGCCACTTGTGTTTACAGATGTGAAACCTTCCATTATTGGAAAGAAGAAGCCCATGGCTGCCAAAAAAGGGGTGAGTCAAGGGTTAGGGTTATTTGCAATTCGCACCATAAGCAAGCACTTGGCGACAGTGGCAAGGAAACATGTATATTTTCACCTTGTGTTTTGAGAGCTGCCATACAGTACATGATGGTAACTTGGCTCACATGGAACAAGAGAGACAGCAGGAGGCCATTAAAGTACAAAGATATAACTTCACCAGTTTGGTCCACATCTTAAGGATCCCCTCCTAACATATTTAAAGACATTCAAAAACAATCTGCTTTGAATAATACTTGGTGTCTAACATTGTTTTCCACAAAAGAAAAGTTCAGATACCATGAGATAAACTCTTTCTCGCTCATTGAAAAATCCAGACTCTATGAATATGACACAAGATGTGTCCTATTTCACTGTGAAGTCAGTTGTTTGTGTGTGTGATCTTTTCAAATTGTATATTATATATAATATCATATATTAATATATATACTTTTATCCAAAGTAGTTGTGATGCGATAAAATCATGTTTACACGTTAAACTCAGATTTAAGGTGAACACAGACTGTGCGCATACGTCATTCTGCACAGTGAAGCTCAAACATCACAGTCAATAAGTCAATAAGCAAAACACATTGTTGATATGTAACTCTGACTGTGACCTGGAACTAATCTGTGTGCCACATTTTCCCTCGTTAATGCAGCTCGGTGCAAAGAAAGGTCTCGGTGCCCAGAAGGTGAGCAGTAAGAGTTTCTCTGAGGTGGAGAAACAGGCGCAGGTGGCTGAGAAGCTCAGAGAGGAGCAGGCTGCTGAGGCAAAGAAACAAGCCGAGGAATCCATGTGAGGATCGTTTTATCTCTGTTCATTGAGTTTATGTAAACCATTTCATTCTAAGCTTTTCAAATTAAGAAATAAAACGCACTCTTTTGGTACGAGAAAAAGTGTGATACGTCTTCATGTTCGTCCACGTGTGATTTGACGTCGCTCGTTTCGGTGTTTGCAGCGTGGCCTCGATGCGTTTGGCTTACAAAGAGCTGGAGATCGACAGGAAGATGGAGGAAAAGAAGCTTCAGACCATGGAAGGCAAGAAGAGGGAGCAGGCCGAGAGGCTGGGCATGGGCTTTGGAAACAGGAGGTAACATCACAGCATCCTGAGATCAGTGTGTGGGGACGAGTTGTCTCTTTACCTCTGAATAAAACACTGTCATATAGAGGACTAAAGTTTTATTATCAGGAACAGTAATAGTTTCTTAGTACAGGATTGTTTAAATTTGTGTTCTGAAGTTGATGCTTGAGTGATATCACGTCACAAAAGCTGCTTGTTTTTTTATATTCTCCAAATGTGTGTGTGTTTCCTGTTTCAGCGCCGTGTCTCACTCAGTGATGTCAGAGATGCAGGTGATCGAGCAGGAAACCCCTGTGGGAGCAAAGTCCTCCTCTCGCTCCAAACTGGATATGTTTGATGAGCCGGGCTTCACCTCTGGACCCCCGAAGTACAGATGACACTCCTCAAAAAACACCCACTTATTAATTCTTATCTGTCAGTTTCAATTAGTTCATTTGCTTTAACTAAATCCATTGTGGTCGTTGTTTCAGGTATAAGGATAACCCATTTACAGTTGGAGATAGTTTTGGGTCCCGGTGGGACACTGATGGAGGAAGTGCCTCCTTCACCACCTCCTGGGCTCTGGAGAAAGAGGACCCCAAAGAGGAGGTCACCATCTCTAGTATTCAGCCAATTGGGGAGAGGTATCTACACAGATGTTCATGTACACACAAACGTCTTGTCTCAACAGTTGTGTCTACTGTACATGATGCAGCTCTGATGTGTGGTCTTGTGTTTAATCCAGACTTCCCAGCAGAAGAAAAGCCGAGGTATCGGCTCCAGTGTCGGAGTCGAGCGAGGCCAGGCAGAAGTTTGCCAACGCAAAGGCGATCTCTTCTGACATGTTCTTTGGTCGGGAGAGCAGCGCCGAGGTGAGAAACCTCATCTTCACTTCTGTTTAAAACATGAATCAAACTACTACTACTAATCTCAACGTCAAAATATTGACAGCTGTGTATGTAAAACAAATGATGGAACACTTTATTTGTTTAACTATGTGCTGTTATTACCTTGATTTTAACTTCTGTTTCCTCCTCTCTCAGTACGATGCGAAGACAAGACTGGAGAGCATGTCCGGGAGCACCTCCATCAGTTCAGCTGACCTGTTTGGGGATGGCAGTGACCATAAAGGTAAGACCTGTTTATTTGTGTGGGATGTAGAAATTAAAAGAAAACAGGAGTCAAAGTAGCAGCAAGCTTGGCTTAAAGGATAAGACTGGTGTTATTGTGTTTTTCTAAGTGACAAAAGAACACGGTTAGTCCCTGTGTGTGCGATTCAGCTGTAAATTATTTTAAAACAGCTCACAAATATATTGTTTGATTTTTTTTTTTTTATATAGTATCAGTAATTCCCTAAAACAGCTGCTCACCTAAGTTTTTATTTTTTAATCAAACTTTACTCAGACAGGAGGAAACAGTGTATTTGTCGGGGACTATTTTCAGCAGCGGATTAATCCACATTTAGTGCTGTAGTGAGTATTTGGGGTACCAGGACGGTGTGTGTGGCACTGAGTCAAAGTAAACTACAGTGTGTGTGTTCATGGTGATTGAGGAACATCACAACTAATGTGTGTTTTAATAGTTTTTTAACAGTGGAGCAGGAATCAGATACATCAGGCTGTGACACACACACAGTAACTTGACAGTAGGACACCCAGTGTTGGTTTTGTGCTTTCTGTCTCTCTAAGTGAATGTTTATCACTGATTCCCCATTTTTTTATTAGATAGTTTGTGTGCGGCTGAAACACAGGTGAAACCGAAGTGTTATGTATGCCGTTCATTTAAATGTGTGTGAATTTAGGATATTTTTGTACTAATTCCTCTGCTGCTCTCAGGGAGGGCATCAGGCTTTGACAGTGTGCTCCCCTCCGGCCCCGACATTGCACAGTTCAAACAGGGAGTGAAGACTGTAGCAGGCAAGATGGCTGTCCTCGCTAACGGTGTCATGAACACGATCCAGGTGAGACATCAAGTCGAGTCAGTCACAGTGTGTTTCCTGTTTGCTCTCTGTGGCTCCTTGCTTCCCTCAGCTGCGTCTCCACCTCACATCAGCTCTTTCCAGTGGGGATGTGAGAGAGAGAGACGAGAACAGAGAGACTATATTTACCTAAAGAAGACCAGTTCACACAGTCCAGCTTCATTTAGAGGAGATGGCAACTACTCATGACACAAAACATCTTATCTAGTCTATTTGTAGAAAGGTTTTTAGGGAAACCACCTGAGGAAGCATAATCGGCTGAATGGAAAACATCCAACGTCATCTCAAGCTCAGATGTTCGACATTGTTGGAACGTTATTGGCCGCTACACAAATGTTTGTTCATTTTTTGTGTATTTCTAATGTTTTTCTGTATGTTGTCTCAGGATCGTTATGGCTCCTACTGATCGGCCCTGACGACGAGCAGCAGCCTGTGGGAACACACACTAACTAACGTCTGCGTAGAGCCAACCAGCCTCCTGACTGACACGTGCATTTGGGCGGAAGAGATGGGACGAGGGAGAGACGGGGAGCAGAGAGGATTGCATGGGGGAAAAGAAATCGTCCTTCTCGCCCGTCCCTCTTTTAGAGACAATTTTACAGGAGTGAGACTGTATTTTCTTCTCTCATCCTCATTAGCAGACTCTTGAGTTTTATTTTCATAAAGGAAACCATCGAAGGGTGTAGTCTTTTCTAAACCAAGAGTTTTGTTGTAATTTACTGTCGAGAATTTTTTGGTCTTAGATTTTCAAAAAATGGCGTCAGAGTTAATTCTACTATATTTTATTCCTCCTGCATAAATCAAAGTGTTGTTTTTGATTCATATTATCAAATTCATGCTTATGTCTTTTATTTTGTTTTATTGTGATATTAAAAAAAGGTGCAGTATATATTTTCAAATTTTAGCGTTAATTTGAACAAGAATCCACGGTGTTTTGCATTCGGTGTTTGATTCACTGCTGCTCGCTCACAGTAGAGTTTGTCCACAGGTTAGGTTTTTTTATTTACACAAAGCATTGACAGACAATTTCAGACAATTTGTGAGCTTGGACCCACGCACTTCTCTCTGGGTGGAAGTATATACTCTGAAACACTGGAGCATCAGATACATGATGTCCAAGCTGCTGTGGTTATTTATTTTCTATCTATTGGGGGTACAGGGTGCGATACCTCTGGTTTGGCTCATATCCCAGCAAAGTGTTGTGCATTGGAATTGGAGGGATTAAGGGGGCATGAAATTAAAATAGATAAGAGGGTATTGATACAGACATCAGATAGAACATGCTAAGTCCCAGCTCATAAAACAGCGACACTTTTGACTATGCATCTCCATTTTTACAACCGTTTCTTTCATGTTTCTGCCAGTTGAATCTGAAGTCTGCCTCTGTGTACCTCAGCTCTGAAAAAACAAGACGTTTTGTTGGCACTGCCTTTTTCTCTCTCAACAGTTGAACCTTTTATTTTTGGAAGGCTGGTGTCTTGCAGTTTACATGTTTATCTTTTCAGACATTTTGGCCAATGAAAAATATTCCTGACATTCAAGGTGTAGAACATCATAAGGGTTGTGCCTCTAACTGATGATGATGATGATGATGATGATGATGATCTTCAGACAAAATGATGTGTCTTCGGGACAAAGAAGCCTTTCAGTATTTCTCTAACACCGGCCAGGGAGCATGCAAGTGAATCCAACAAAATGCATCTAGTGTGAACCTCTGATAGAACCAGTCTTATTTAACATGGTCACACCCTGTCCATCAGTTTCCTGTTAGTGATGAAGCTCGTCTCAAACCCTCAGTACTGTCACTTTGTTCCCGGCAGACTTGACATTCAACACGTTATTGAAAGGATTGTCCGTGCAGTTGAGGTCTGGATTCCGGTTCGTAATTTTGTTTGAAAGACCAGGGTGTCATATTTTTCCTAGCGTGGCCATGCCTGTGTATGTCCCAACCGTGATAAACTCTCCAAATAGTAACAACCATGTGGACTGAAAGGATGAAACATTGGACTATTTATTTGTAGGCTACAAAAAGAAACCTATTCAATATGTTAATAAAGATCGAAAACCTCTGCTGCGTTCACGTCTCTGACTCTGGCACTACCACACAGACTTCAACCACTTCCCATTATGTTAACTTTAATCTGCTTCCACTGGTTTTCAGTAGCTCACTTCTTAATGCATGAAAATTTAATTCAAACCCGGTGCCTGCTGGTGAAAGACTTTATGTGCTTCTCAGTTGCTGCTCAGTTTTAAGTCACTGTGGACGACTTCTCCCCTGCAGCTTTCTGCTGACACTGAAACAATTCTCAACAAAGAAGGCTGCACACTTTGATCAACCACTGCAGGGGCTTTAGACAGGAATGGAGAGAGATGACAAAATAAGACCACATTGCTCACAAAAAAAAAACATTTAGCCACAAATCTTACAAACTGTAAATGCAAGCGCAAACACTTCACTGTACAGACAACTGCATAAATCATTAAGTTCATAAGGCAAACATTTTCTTTAGCATTGGTCAAACCAGTTCTTTGTAGTGTCAGAAAAAAAAAGATCCCACAGGCCCAAATAATGTTTTGATTGTTTAAAATAATGTCAGGATAATCATGTTGGTTTAATCTCTGAAACAACCTTCTGAATCAAGAAATGTTTCTGAAGGTGCTTGCTGTCAGTCCGGAGTGGTAACCATCTCCATGTCATTGTATCTGATTGTTAGGGAGTTACAGCAGATGTCTCTGTGGCCTGGACCTGCAGTGACAGCCCAGTAACAGTTCTTTCCTCGTTGTCACCCCCCCCCCAAAAGATCCAGACACGTCCAGCAGGTTTTATCCCCAGTTGTAGAAGTAGATCTTCTGCCAGGTGGGAAGGTAATCCATCAGAGGGCCTGAACAGACAGAGAGGCAACACAATCAAACCCTGCACTAATATGTTATGAACTGATGGGGCAGCAGACTGCAACACACTGACACTATTCAGTGTATTAACAGGAAAATAGAATTATTCCTGTTTATACACACATTACCCATCATTCACTCTTACTGCCTTGTTGTTACTTATATTTGGGCCATAATTCTATTATTAACTAAAATGTACTAAAAGTTCCACATTTTACACCTTTGTAGTGTTTTATTTGAAGTGTTGATCCATAAGAAGATATATTTATATATATATGTGGTTTTAAGAACCAAAAACCATCTCAGTGTAGTTTTACATCTCCTCTCTCAGGCTTCTCTCTGGAGCAACAGACCGACCTGTCGACTGTTTTCTGAGTGTCAAAGTGATCGTTTTAACTTTGAGTGAAGCTCAGGGACTCGTGTCACTTTTCAGTCTTCGTACACAGTGTTACTCAAAGGAAACATTTACCTTCATACAGACTATTCAACATCTCCCTGGACGTCCCCTCTGACTCAATAACGCTGTGATTTATTGCTGCTTTGCATTTTTCCCTGTTCTGTGCTGAGCAGAGGAACTGGTCTGAATTTCTGTCTGTCACAGCTCCAGAGAGTTGCCTTTATTCTCTGAATATATGTTTAGTGTTAATACCTGGAATCACAAAAACCCTTTCACACAGCACACTACACAGCAGACACATGTAAACAATGTGGTTGTTTGTCTACAGGTAAATATACAATTCAACATATATAAGGAATAAAGTTAATAACAGTAATAACTTATACTTCAAATTACAAATTATATAATAGTTTCTGGAAATGCCTCAGGAAACCATTATAATAATTGCTAAAAATTACTGATATGTCATCAAACTCAATTTGAACTCACTGTGACATCTCATAATTAAACTGCGTGAGGCTGCTGTATAAAATAGTTTTTTGCGTTTTAAAACAACAAACAATTTCCTGCCAAACTACATTTTGTTTCATCTGTGTTCTTCTCGCTGGTTTGAAGTGGGCGGGGCTAAGGTGACGTCACATACCTCCTCACACCAAACAGGATTTAACAATGTTTAAATCAAAATCGTTGTTTGCCCATGTTTCCAAGTCCTGATGAAGCAGATGAACTTCACTTCTGACGTATAAATCCTGACTAAATTATACTAAAATACTTTGTCAGGCTTTAAAAGGCTGATATGTGGAGACACGAGTGCTTACGTGCAATAAGTCCTATTCCTGGAACATGATCAGCCAGGACTCTGAGCAGGAAGAGAATCTTTTCCCTGCAGATGAAGAAACATGATCACGACCATTAAACCATGATTTAAGAACCAACAAAGAACCAACAATTGTCCCTTTTCAGCCATTTTAAAAATACCCAATACACATATTCAGCACATCACCTTGGGCTCTGGTTTAGACATCCACAGACACTTACTCAGAGTATTTGTCATAGAAGGGTGAGCGCAGAAGGTAATACAGCAGAAGAAAGGTTCTCCTCCTCATCTCTGCTCTCTCCCATCGATTCTGAAATTTGGTTTCATTGAGCACAGCGAAGCTGGAGGGAGGAAGGACGAATAACTGAAGTAAAATATTCACGACTCATTTCGTTAAACTGCTAAACTGACTAAAATGATGGATTTTGTAGTAGCTTATCTCCTCATATTTTCATAAATCAGCCTTCACTCGTCAAGTCTGACAGACAAAACAAACAAGAACTGAATTTTTGCCTCAAGTAAATGCCTTCAGACAAACCACACAGCCTTTCATCTGCAGTCTTGGGTGGATCACTTTGAAGTTCTTGAAAAGCTGGCCTGTCAGTCATGATCACAGAGTGACGTAAAGTATTTCCATAAAACGGGACTGATGACTTATAAATACTTTACATTTTTTTACTTGTTCCACTGGACATGAATCAAAACTGTCTCAGTTCCACAAAAAAACAATGAGTCATGCAACTCTCAGATTCTTTTCAGAAAATGGAAAAAGAGACTGGAGACAATAAACAACAACCAAAAACATGGAGGAAAATATTTGCATGAAGAATAAAAAGCCTCATGAGAAAAATTGATTTATTCAGGATCGCCTCTGGATTTAGATAAATCTGAAGATTTTACAAATACGATGTGAAAACATCTTTGAATTTAAAAAATATATATGTACTCACAGTTTTGCCGATCTACAGTTAATTTCTAATGTGGTTAATGAATCATAATTTGTCTTCTATAGTTTCTGCCGTTTAGAGAAAAGCAGGCACGGTGTTTCCAATGTAACTGAGGACATGATACGGTGAAGGAGGAGCATTCTTACCTGGAAAGTTCAAGGACTCCGGAGACGAGCCACGGCTTCCAGGACTGTTTTCCACACACAGCGAGGCAGAGTACTGCAGTTAGCTTTCAGGAAAACTGTTGTATACTACGACTCTATATACAGGGGTCCTGTACTGGACTGGACCCCCGTATACAGCTACAGCCCAACAAGAATTTCAAGGAATCTAACAACTTTGTCTTCTTTCTTCACTTTGTCCTCAAAAGAAATATTTGGTCACTTCAGACGTTGTATGAATCGTAATTTGTAGAGTTATGTTTTTATGATTTTAAATGTTTCTGTGTAATTGTACGACTTCATAAACAAAAGCCATGACGCATTTTTTCTGGGTTAAACAACTGTGTTTTGGTCTAGAAGTAATAACAAGATTGTTTTGTTGTGAAGTGAACAAGAGAATCTATTTCTCGAGAGTCATTCATTCTCACTGCTCATGTTTCACACAGTGAGGATTCATTTTTACAGACTATCTTCGTCCTCTACAGAAACAGCTCCAGCTTGAAGCAGCTTGCCATCTAGCGGTCAGAGTCATTAATGCAAGACAAGCTCACAATGTTAAGTTAGTGCAATTTAACCAAACTGTGGTGGCACAGCACATGTGTTTACAACATGAGATGCTCTCTGTTACTGTCCCCTCGCCATGTCTCTGCTGCACTTCTTCTGATTCATCAGATATAAACAACTGTAGCCGTTCAGATCTGATATGACAGACCGCTTTAGTATCAGTTTACCTTTAGCTCAACTGTGGAGCGCTGTGTTCTACTGAGGAGGGATTACACATTTCCCCCCACTGACAATGAACATGAAAAATACAATACACACTGATTGCAATTCTTCACCTCGGGGAAACTTTCAGGCAGTTCCTTTTTTTGTTTCAAACTAAAAACAAAAAAAAAACATCAAATTGGAGGAAACGGTCCATTTCTGGTGTTTGCAAATTCCTTTTTGTTCCATTTCAGAGGTAAATATTTCAAAATAAAAGCCAAGATGTGTAAAATTATATTTACATTATAATATGTGATATTTTGTACATCTGATCTATTCTTTCATGAATAATTGCACCGGCTTTGACAGAAAAAACAAGAAAACCAGATAAAGATGAAACATTTCTAACATTTTCTACTAATCTTTACAGGGTTGTGCAGCATTGGCAGAGCCATCTTCTTTGTATTTGAGCTCTAGTTTAATATCATTCATGAACTGGACGGACTGGATGTCTATGAACTGAAGGATACAGTGTACGAGAGGCCGACTGATGTACACAGACTCAGCGATGGTCTGCTGGAGCCCCAGGTGTGTTGGTTTGCTGTGGAGCTTCTCCCTCAAGCTGCTGTTTCTCCTCTTCCTCTGACCTGGTGCCCCCCACAGCCGGGCCTGCAGGGACAGGCCTGCCACAGAGAGGGGGACGAATATGACACTGTATATAACTGACAGCAACATAAACAAATAAATCAACAACAGCTGCTGATTTAAAATTTGGGATCGTTATTCATTCACAGCAGAGAGCTCATAATCACTTCCTGTTCCTACTACAAAAAGCTTGATTTTAAATATTTCTTTGTCAGATTAAATATTTGTGACAATCAAAATTTGCTTAACAGTGAGTTTGATCAGATCTGATTGACAACGCGTAAGTGTCACATAGGTGGAAGTCTGTGTGAAGTGTTCTTCACAGTCTGAGAGCGGCCAATTTATTCATTTAAAGAGGTCAAAACTCCAAAAACTGCTTCGTCCCTGTTTTTATTTGAATGTGTGAAGGTTGAGGAAGAGATGAAGTAAAAAGCCACAGCAGTGAAGCTGCACACATGCAACCTGGCTGTCGTCTTTATGTGTTTCTGGTAAACAGGCTTTTAAATTTCTATTTACTCATTTGGCAGATGACATTTCTTGAAAGAGCTTTTGTTAAAGTAACCAGATTTTTACGCGTTCAGATCACACCATGTTTCCGTCACACAGGTGCTTAATGAGCTCAAATTACTCTAAATTACTCGACTCTAATTTTCCTGCTATGTGAAACTTGAAAGGATATTACATTTCAGCTGTAATCACCTACGAAAAGAAAAAGCTTTTTAAAGGCTTACCACTGCCCAGTGGCCGATGACTCGTCCTGACCTCTGGCCCACAAAGCACGTGTCATCTTGCTCCTCCCCATTACCATCATCTGTGGAGGAGAGGGGGAAACACAATACACTCATTACACACACGACACACACACACACCGCTTATCACTTGCAATTCGAAACGAAGCTGATGAGAGCAGTGAGACTGAAAACAGTAAATGTGCTGTATACCCAAAACAATGAGCTAAGAGAGGCTCAACAGAGCTGAGGAGAACAGAGTCAGTGATAAATCTTTGTGATAAATCTGTGTGTGTGAAAAGACTATTTAGAATTTAGTCTTTTCACATTAAATATAATACATTTTGCTCCTTGTTCT